>NW_017672264.1:0-141992 GCF_001879085.1 Nicotiana attenuata | reverse complement strand
ACTTTTGTTGAATCCCTTCATTTGCTTCTATATTGTCATTCTTTTTTGACTTTTGATTTTTCTTTCTTTTTCTTTTTGCCTTTCCTTTTCTTCGCTTTTGTAAACCTTTTACCACTTTGTTGCATTCCTCGTCTCTCCCCCAAACTTATGCTTTTGCATGTGCTAAGAAAAGATTGGGTGCCAGAGAGGGTCTTTTCAAAACGGGTAAAGGCTTGTATCATGGTTTTTTTGAAAGGAAAAAGGGACTATGCCTCAAAGGGGTGACTAGGGACATTATCATTGGTAGGCTAATGATGTTTTTAAGATATCATTCGGATCAAGGAGAGCCTATAATCACTTCTCAAGTCAAACTACACTTAGGATTTCGCCTAGACAAACATTCAGGGCAAGTTCTAGACTCAATAGCATGGGACTTGGACTTGCAATTCAAATTCTCACCACACAAGCTATAGGATTGCTAAAGATACAGAGTTGAGGGCCCACAATGACCCTTAGCTAAGATTTGAGCAACATTACATGGTCCGAAAAAACCACTTGATGATTGTCGACCAATACAAGAAGTCTCAAGTCACAACTATACCACCATCCTATACACACCAATTTGTTTTTTGACCATAGGAGCAAAGGCAAATGTGTTAGGCCCAAGTGAAGCCTTGCCTGAGGCACTATTACTCACTTATACTATTTACACAAAAACAAAAAGAAAATAGACTCAAACCCTTAAGAAGGTTGTCACGCCCATCCATCATCAAGAAGAGTCACCCCGGTTCACACAAATTCCACCTTTGGAAAGAATCGTGCATTAAGAAAACCAAAGGCTTATTTGAACAAACAAAAACTCAAAATAAGAAGCTACCAAAATTAAATAAGAAGCTATGAAAGAAAAATGCGAAAAGTAAAATGAATATGTCCAAGAGGGGATTTAGACCGAATATACATAAGAGGGAATGAATATATACATCAGAAAGTAACTTTATATCCAGACCAAAGTTGCAAAATATGAAAAGTGAAATAAATTGGTAAAATTATGTACACACCAAAGGGAAAATAAAAGCATAATAAAAGGAAAGTAGTATCATATTTACAAACCAGATCATCAAATAGGGCTACCCCTCAAATGAAAGCTAGCATTGTCCTCAATGGTAACTAACCAAAAATAGCTCAAACAAAAAAAGATAGAGAGTAAAGAGAACTCCCTATTGGGTCCTGGGTCTGCATGAGATCATGAGCCTGGGTCCCTGGTCCTCTGACTGCTTGGGAACCTGTGACTGAGCCCTGTACCTGTGTCTGCACTGGGACCTGGCTTGTACTGGAACTTGGGGCTGGCTAGAGGACTCTTCTGAGGCTCCGCCAACTCGATAATACTGCATCATCAGTACGGGGGATCACCCTTCTCCTCTTTGGTGCCCTCAACCTACATCCTGCTCCTGCTCAGGCTGGACTGTTGGGATCGGATCTTGCAATAGGAGCTCCAAGGGCAATTGATCAGCAGCTTCATTCTCTCCACTTCGACCTCAATTCCTTCACTGACTCCTTTGATGCCCGAGTCTTTCTCAACTTCTTAGTTTCCTTTGCTAGCTTCTTTCAGTGCTTTCCTATGAGTACCTATAGCATCCAATATCAACAGCTGGTTCTCCAGGAGCTTCTTCTGGTTGTCCAGAAGCTCCTTGAGTGTGTCCTCCACTGACTGCGGGATCTGTGGCTGAGGGGGTACAGACTGGGCTGTCACCAAGGTAGAAAGCACAGACATCTTAGAAGTAGCTGCTGCATCCAGTTGTTGATACTGGCAAGGGTTTGGCTCAAACGGTGGGCGAGTCAATGGATAAGCTGAGAGAGGAGGCGAGAGTCTGGGGTAGCTGAGGGGGCTGAGAAGGAGCTACTACTACTCATACTGGCTCTTCAGACTAGCAGTAGAAAGGAGTGGATTTGCCTTTAGTGATGGACTCTTTGCCTTTGGGGGTATGTCATCACTCGCATGAGCCTGTACCATGAAAAAGGCGCACTTTGGCTTCACCTTCACATCAAACTTCCTCTTCTCCACCTCCAACTCATCAAGGTACATAGTCAGGAAATGTGGGAAGGGATACTGATCTATCACCTTCATTAACCACCCGTGTGATCACCCTAGACATCAACATTCCCGATGTTTATCGGGTACCGCCGCCATGATAGAAGCCACCAAGATTGCCTGAGAGATAGGCAGAGAGTTCTCATGAGTAGTGGGATCCAACCTGCTGCATACAAACGTCTCCCAACCTCTTGCTTCCGATAGTTAGAGTCCTCCTCAAAATTTGGATCCTATTACCAGTACTCGGGGTGGTACCCGGGCATCCAAGGTTATTCTGCTAACCCGACGGGTCCTCGCCCAATGCTACCTTCTCTAAAATACAGTGATTCATGTTCCTCCATAAGGCGCGCGGGTGAAGTGCGAGTTGGATTGGTTTGCATAAATGCAAACGAAGTCAAGTTTTCCAAGTTACTGGGCACCTTGTCAACTTTAGTGCCGCTTTTTTGATATGTGGCAACAGTTAGTGTAGAAACTCCCTTTAATTAGGTGCTCATTTGCATCCTCAACTTGCCGTGTGAGTATTCCCCAGCCCACTCTCTCTTCTGAAACTGCCTGTCTCAACATTAAGGGTTGTGAGGCAAAAGGTCCCTATCAATGAAAGTCCTTCGTATTCAACTTCCTCTTCGGGCCACCATTCTATGAACCTTTGTGGTATCAATTCCAATAACAAACCTATCTTTGGCCAAGCCTCCGGTTTCCTGGTTCTCTTCCAACCGCCTCCTACTTGGGCACATCCCCACCTTCTTCGCTACGGGATCCTCACCGGGTGGTGAACGCTGTAGGTGAGGTTGAAGAGGCGCTATCACCTTCGCTCTCAGCTGAGCCCTCAGACGAACCTCAGAAGAAATCTGGATTGAAGCTTGAGCAGTGGAGAGCCCTGAGGGGTAGGTCATCTCTCAATCTCAAACCTCCTCCGGGAAATCAGGAATGTACTTCAGTCAACTGATGACTTCAGATGCCTCCTAGGCAGGGTTACAATTACTCACTTCCTTCCCTGAATGGGAACAGCTCTAATCCGCAGCTTTGATTTAGTCTTCCTTGTTTCTCCCAATTGCTTTCTGGGCTTAGGGGTCAATTTTTAATTGTGCTCGTCCCCTACCCCGGAGGAAACTCAGCTTTTCCCTTTTGTTTGTCACCACCACCTCGTGATTTGACCATTGTCTCATGTGGAATTCAGTTAAAACTTGTTAGTATCAAATAGCAAGAAGCAGTCGGTGAAGAATATGCAGGAAAGAACCACCGCGGACACGCACAAATAGCACCGCGGTCCACAATGAGGCGGGGTAGACTACCCATCTCTGAATCAGGGGTACGCGCGGACGCAAGAAATGGTTTTGCTACCGCGGACCGCGAAAAATCGGTAAAGTGATGAAAGGCGTGGAAAGCTTAGAAAGAGAAAAAGGTTTGAAATGAGCAAGAAAGAGTGACAGTGTGTCTCTCTAACCCCTAAGAAAGAAGTAAATGACTTAAAAAGTCAAGAGAATGTGTGCCAAAATAAAGCAAATGAAGTGCTAAAGGGAAGATGGAACCTACTTAGACCAAATATTTCCTACCCTGAACCAAAAGCCTTCACTATATCTCCACAAAAGCCCTATATGATCTTGAGTTGAATGAAGCTTACATTAGTGGTGACTCACATAAGGGGCAAGCATATGGTACTTAGGGCCGGACTTGTGACCTTTCTTTGAGAGAGATGAGTGTGTTTTCCACAATCCTCGTTCTGAGTGCTACAACCTAAAAGTGAGGTTTGCTTGTGGAGAGTTGAGGAGTATGAGTTTGGGTTCCACAATGACCAAAGTAATAGAAAGAGTTTCTTTGATGAGTTAAGTCAATCCTTGATGCTTTTGTGTCGCATTAAAACCATGGTGTTTAAAGGGTTGAATGTTGTTAATGATTCATTTGAATTGAGGGCAATTGTTAGTCCCAATTGATGCTAGATGAGGTCACTTTAGGTCAGCTGAATTTTCTTGGTTGGATTCTTAAGGAGGTGGGACTTATTTTGTTTGCTTGAGGACAAGCAAAAGCTTAAGTTTGGGGGAGTTGATAACTAGCGATTCTAGTTCATTTTACACTCCTTTTTACTTGAGTTTTGATTAAAAGTGCATACAAATAGTCCCATAGGCTTACGTATTGTACTTGATTGCAGGGTTTGGTCAAGAAAGTGACAAGAGATCAAAAATCAGCTCAAAAAAGAGTGAAACCTGCACAAGTACCAAGAACAAGTCTAAGCACAGCTACAAAAGATCCACCGCAGCCGCAATCCATTTAGTGCGGTCCGCGGTGAGGAGATTCAGAGAGCTGCTATTTTGGATGCTCAAGCACTGAGGTCGCAATCCATTTTATGCGGACCACAGTAGCCTCATCGCGGCCGCAATCCATTTTATGCGGTCCGCGGAGCAGAGATACAGAGAGCTGGGATTGTAGAACGTTGGAAGCCACTGCGGCCGCAAACCATTTTATGTGGACCGCAGTGAAGCCACCGCGGCTGCGGTACATTTTGTGCGGACCGCGGTGTCCAGATTCAGAGACCCAAATATCAAGCTAAAAAGCCTCATCGCGGCCGCGTTGCATTTTCCGCGGTCCGCGGTGCCTCCGCAGGGGTATTTTTGTCCAGGAAATTCGGCCTTGTATAAATAGTTCTTTTTCAGATTTTTAGGGTATCTAACTTTTAGCTGAGCACGTGAACGGCGGTTTTTGACTATTTTGAGTAATTTCATAGTTGGTTTATAATTGAATCTTCAATTATTAGCTTGTAAACATATTATATGGGTTATTCTTCATCTAATTACATGTTTTCTTCCATTATTATGAGTAGCTAGACCCATTAGCTAGGGTTGTGGCCCAACCCTAGTGTGGGTATTTGATGGGTCTTGTGTTTTAAGGCTTAGATGTTTATGGGTGGTTGATATTTGGACTGATTTGTGTTTTCTATGTTGGGTTAGTGGTTGAAAACACTAATTCGTGCCTATTTGACTTGAACTCTTCTTGAGAAAGAGAGCTTGAGTCCAGGTAATCAGTACAACAAGGAATTGGGGCGTACTCAAGAGATTGATAGCCCCAATTAAAGGGTTAAATCTAGAGATAGTAATACCCGACTTGAGCCTACATTGCTTGTATAATTTCGACACCCAATTGGTCTTGAGAAAGTCAATTTGGGCAAAGTCACTCAAGCTACCGAGAGGTATAGAGTGAGTAGCGTAGTGCATTGGCTATATCGTGATCCCAAACATAACAACTTTGCCTTAGATTCTAGATCCCGTCAAGTATTCACCTAGGGGGAAGTCACTTCCCTAGTGCCTCGTTACCTATTAGAAAACCTTTCAAGCAATTATTCTTAGTTTAATTTAGCATCTCAGTAGTATAAAAGTAGAAGTAATCAAAAGACAATTATGATTGGAAGCGTAATTAAGAACATTACGCATTGCTAGTTTAGATAGGAATCCAATTCCCAATTCTAGCTCCCTTTGGATTCGATCCCGACCTTTTCGGGTAAAAGCTGTATCGACCGCTCTCGCCACTCCATAGTGGTGTAGGGTTGGCACCGATCACCGCATCTGCGGTCCCACACACAGGTGCAGTTATGACAGGTTCAGCAACCTCAAACTCTTCCTAAGTCCAATTCAACTTCCGTTAAGCACCCGAAACTCACCCGAGGCCCCGGGACCTCAACAAACATGCCAACAAATCCTAAAACATCATTCAGACTTGTTCCAACCTTCGAACGCTCAAAACAACATCAAAACACCAATTTATCATCGGATTCAAGCCTAAGAACTTCAAAAACTCTCAAATCACGCTTTCGATCAAAAAGTCTATCAAACCTCGTTCGAATGACCTGAAATTTTGCACACACGTGACATTCAACACTACGGAGCTACTCCAACTTCCGGAATTCCATTCCGACCCTTAGATCAAAATCTCACTATCGAACCGGAAACTTCAAAAATTCGACTTTCGGCATTTCAAGCCTAAATAAGCTACGGACCTCTAAAACACAATCCGAACACGCTCTAAACCCGAAATCACCCTACAGAGCTAACGGAACCAACGGAATTCCATTCCGAGGTCGTCTTCACACTGTTCCGACTACGGTCCAAATTCTAAAACTTAAACTCTCATTTAGGGACTAAGTGTCCCAAAACTCTCCGAAACTCCAAATAAATCCTCTCGGCAACTCACAATAGCAGAAACAAACACGGGGAATGCAGTTAATAGCGGATCGGGGCATTATTTCTTATAACGATCGGCTGGGTCGTTACATCCTCCCACACTTAAACATTCGTTCGTCCTCGAACGAGCATAGAGACATACCTGAAGTAGTGAAAAGATGAGGGTAACGGCTGCACATATCCTGCTCGGTCCCTCAAGTTGCCTCATAGACCGGCTGACCCCGCCACTGAACCTTCACTGATGCAATGTTCTTTGACCTCAGCTTTCGAACCTGCCTGTCCAATATTGCCACCGGCTCCCCAGCACAAGATAGATCCTTGTCCAACTGGACTTAACTGAAATCCAAGACGTGCGACGGATCGCCGTGATACCTCCGGAACATCGAAACATGAAATACCGGATGGACTCCTGCCAAGCTGGGAGGTAAGGCAAGCTCATAAGCAACCTCCCCAACATGCCTCAATATCTCAAAAGGGCCAATAAACCTCGGACTCAACTTCCCTTTCTTCCCAAATCTCATAACGCCCTTCATAGGCGAAACCCGAAGCAGAACCCGCTCTCCAACCATATAGGAAACATCACGAACCTTCCGGTCCGCATAACTCTTCTGTCTAGACTGGGCTGTGCGAAGTCTATCCTGAATCACCTTAACCTTCTCCAAAGCATCCTGTACCAAGTCTGTGCCCAATAATTTAGCCTCACCCGGCTCGAACCAACCCACCAGATATCTACACCGCCTACCATATAAAGCCTCATACGTTGCCATCTGAATGCTGGACTGGTAACTGTTGTTGTAGGCAAACTCCGCCAATAGCAAGAACTGATCCCAAGACCCTCCAAACTCAATCACACACGCACGGAGCATATCCTCAAGAATCTGAATAGTGCGCTCGGACTGTCCGTCCGTCTGAGGGTGAAATATTATGCTCGACTCCACCCGAGTACCTAACTCATGCTGTACGGCTCTCCAGAACCGTGATGTGAACTGAGTACCTCTATCTGAAATGATGGAAACTGGAGTACCATGCAGACGGACAATCTCCCGGATATAAATCTCTGCCAACCTCTCCGAAGAATAGGTAGTACCCATAGGAATGAAATGCGCGGACTTGGTCAGCCGTTCCACAATCACCCAAATGGCATCGAACTTCCTCAAAGTCCGTGGGAGCCCAACTACGAAGTACATGGTGATCCGCTCCCACTTTCACTCCAGAATCTCTATCTGTTGAAGCAATCCACCCGGCCTCTGGTGCTCATACTTCACCTGCTGACAATTGAGGCACCGAGCTACAAACCCAACTATATCTTTCTTCATCCGCCTCCACCAATAGTGCTGCCTCAAATCCCGGTACATCTTCGCGGCACCCGGATGAATGGAATACCACGAACCATGGGCCTCCTCCAGAATCAACTCCCGAAGCCCATCAACATTGGGTACACAAACTTGACCCTGCATCCTCAATACCTCGTCATCACCGATAGTCACATCTCTGGCATCGCCATGCAAAACCTTGTCCTTGAGGACAAGAAAATGAGGGTCATCAAACTGACGCTCCCGGATACGATCAAACAAGGAAGACCGAGAGACCACGCAAGCTAGAACTCGACTGGGCTCCGAAAGATCCAATCTCACAAACTGGCTGGCTAAGGCCTGAACATCCATCGCCATGGGCCTCTCTGCTGCTGGTAAATAAGCCAAACTCCCCAAACTCTCCGCCCGGCGACTCAAAGCATCGGCCACCACATTGGCCTTGCCCGGATGATACAAAATAGTGATATCATAGTCCTTCAGCAGCTCTAACCACCTCCTCTGACGCACATTAAGGTCCTTTTGCTTGAACAGATGCTGCAAACTCCGGTGATCAGTATAAATCTCACAAGGCACACCGTACAAATGGTGACGCCATATCTTCAAGGCGTGAACAATAGCAGCTAACTCGAGATCATGGACAGGATAATTCTTCTCATGTACCTTCAACTGTCAGGACGCGTAGGCAATCACCCTACCGTCCTGCATCAATATCGCTCCAAGGCCAACCCTCGAGGCATCACAATAGACAGTATAAGACCCCGAACCAGTAGGCAATATCAAAACTGGAGCTGTAGTCAAAGCTGTCTTGAGCTTCTGAAAACTCTCCTCACACTCTTCCGTCCACTGGAATGGAGCACCCTTCTAGGTCAGCCTGGTCAGCTGCAATAGATGAAAATCCCTGAAGAAATCGACGGTAATAACCTGCCAAGCTAAGAAAAATGCGGATCTCTGTAGTTGAGGATGGTCCGGGCCAACTCTGCACTGCTTCCACTTTCTTCGGATCCACCTTTATCCCTTCACTAGATACCACGTGACCCAAGAATGCCACGGAATCCAACCAAAACTCACATTTCGAGAACTTAGCATATAATTTCTTCTCCCTCAAAGTCTGGAGCACTGTCCTCAGGTGCTGCTCATGATCTTCCCGACTCCGGGAATATACCAGAATGTCATCAATAAAGACAATGACGAATGAGTCAAGATATGGCCGGAATACACTGTGCATCAAATGCATGAAGGCTGCTGGGCATTGGTTAGCCCAAATGACATAACAAGGAACTCGTAATGACCATACCGAGTCCTGAAGTCAGTCTTCGGGATATATGGCTCCCGAATATTCAACTGATGATAGCCTGAACGCAAGTCAATCTTAGAAAACACACAAGCACCCTGTAACTGATCAAACAGGTCATCAATACGAGGCAAAGGATAACGGTTCTTCACTGTAACCTTGTTCAACTGGCGATAATCAATACACATACGCATAGAACCATCCTTCTTCTTCACAAATAAGACAAGAGCACCCCAAGGTGATACACTGGGCCGAATGAAACCCTTATCAAGTAATTCCTGTAACTGCTCCTTCAACTCAGGAGGAGCCATACAGTACGGAGGAATAGAAATGGGCTGAGTGCCCGGCAATAGATCAATGCCAAAATCAATATCTCTATCGGGCGGCATGCCCGAAAAGTCAGCTGGAAACACATCAGAGAAATCGCGTACTAGTGGGACTGAATCAACTGTAGGGGTATCAATACTGACATCTCTCACATAAGCTAGATACGCATCGCACCCCTTCTCAATCATATGCTGAGCCTTAAGGAATGAAATAACTCTACTGGAAGTATGATCTAAAGTACCCCTCCACTCTACTCGCGGTACACCTGGCATAGCCAACGTCATAGTTTTTGCGTGACAATCAAGAATAGCATAATGTGGCGACAACCAGTCCATGCCCAGGATAACATCAAAGTCTACCATGCTGAGCAATAACAAATCGGCTCTGGTCTCAAAACCACTAAGAGCAATCAAACACGACCGATAAACACGATCCACAACAAGAGAATCTCCAACAAAAGTAGAAACATAAACAGGAGAACTCAAAGAATCCCGAGATATGCCCAAATACGGGGCAAAATAAGAGGACACATAAGAATAAGTGGAGCCTGGATCGAATAGAACCGATGCATCTCTATGACAGACCAAGATAGTACCTGTGATGATAGAATCGGAGGCGACAGCCTCAGTACGAGCAGGAAGGGCATAGTATCTGGCCTGGCCTCCCCCTCGAGGGCAACCTCTACCTCCCAAACCTCCACCTCTAGCTGGCTGAGCAGGTGGGGTAGCAACTGGTGCTGTGATCATAGCTTGAGAACTCTGCGGGGCGCGCTGTGGCTGAGAAGTATGTGGAGGTGCAGCCCTCCCAAGTCTAGGGCAATCCCTCACCACATGGCGTGTGTCACCACACTCAAAACAAGCTCTGGGAGGATGTGGCGGCTGTGACTGGCTCGGGCCAGGTCTGCTGGACTGACCGCTGGAAGCACCCCGCGCAGGAGGCGCACTAGATACGGAAGGTGCATAATAAGGATCCTGAGGTCTAGGAGGAGCTGGAATGCCACTGGCTGCTGGAAGAGCTGAATGAATAGGGCGACTCATATAGCCCCTACCACGACTAGCTGAAGCTGGGGCACGGCCACCAGAATAATGGCCCGACTCTCGAGACCTCTTGGGCTCCCTCTCTTCTCTGTCCCGAGCATGCATACCCTCTACTCTCCTAGCAATGCTCACCACCTGTTGATAAGAAATATCCATCTCCAACTCCCGAGCCATACTAGACCTGATGCTGGGAATGAGCCCCTCAATAAACCGGCGGACCTTCTCACGAACAGTAGAAACCAAAGCTGGTGCATGTCTATCCAAGTCGGTGAAACGGAAAGAATACTCTGAGACAGTCATAGTACCCTGGCGCAAACGCTCAAACTCTGTGCGCCAAGCGTCCCTGAGACTCTGGGAAACATACTCTCTCGTGAACATATCTGAAAACTGAGCCCAAGTTAGGGAAGCTGCCTCATCCGAACTGTCTAACTCATAAGCATGCCACCACTGATAGGCGGCTCCTCGAAGCTGGAAGGTAGTGAAGGAAACCCCGCTCGATCCTGATATACCCATGGTACGGAGGATGCGGTAGCACTCCTCTAGAAATCCAAGAGCATCATCTGAGGCTAGTCCACTGAATGTAGGAGGCTGATACTTCTTGAACCTCTCAAGCCTCTTCTGCTCCTCCTCTGAAGCTACTGCCCTCTCCTCGGGCTGAGCTGGGGCTACCAGCTGTACAAGAATAATCTCTGGGACCTGATCAACATGCACTCGCTGCTCAGGAGTGCGGGCGACAGGAGTCTGTGCTCCTCCCCCGGCCTGGGTGTAGCTGCAGTAAGGGGAAGCAACCCTGCCTGAGCTAGAGTGGTGTACATAGTCATAAACTGCGCCAGAGTCTCCTGGAGTGCTGTAGTAGTAGTAGTAGTAGGCGTATCAGGTGTCTGGACTCCGGCTGGAATTGCTAGTGGCACCTTGTTGGCAGCTCGCGCGGGTGTTCTGGCTGCACCACGTGCGCGTCCTCGGCCTCTACCCCGGCCCCGGCCTCTGACGGCTCCAGTAGGGGGTGCGGGTGCCTGATCATTTCGGGTAGCACGTGTCCTCACCGTCTGTGAGAGAATAGAAGACAGAAGTTTAGAATTGTGATATAAAAATCTCGCACGACAAGGAAATCAAATGAAGTGGAAATTCTTCCTAACAGTTACATAGCCTCTCGTAGATAAGTACAGACGTCTCCGTACCAATCCGCGAGACTCTAATAAACCGGCTTGTAATTCATGACTCCTATGAACCTAGAGCTCTGATACCAACTTGTCACGACCCCAGTTCGCCCTCCGTGAACTATCGTGACGGCACCTAGTCTCTACGACTAGGTAAGCCTAACAAATTGCGGAAAAAGAAAACAACAGAATAAAATAAATAAAAACTTGCGGAATAAACATAGTGAAGGTTTCAAGATGCCGCTCTGCATATACAATACAACTCTCAAACTGAAACTACATTTCCCAAAACCCGGAATCTCATGAAATCACAAGCTGTGGAATAACTACAGTGTTCTAACTCTAGAGTGTCTAAACAAAAAGAAATACAGAAGGGATAATGCTATGAGAGAGAACGGAAAGGGACTCCTCGGTCTGCGGACGCGGCAGACATACCTCGAAGTCTCTGATGGATCACCCCGCCTCAAGGATAGTAGGGCTAAGTCGAAGTACCTGGATCTGCACATGAAAAACATGCGCAGGAAGGGCATGAGTACACCACATCGGTACTCAGTAAGTGCCAACCTCGGTCGGGTAGTGACGAGGAAGGTCAGGGCCCTACTGATTATACCTGAAAAATGAGGTAAAACAGTATAGAATACGACAATATAATTAAATGCTAACAGTAAGAAGTATCATAGGATAATAAGAATAATAACAACTATAATAGAGATAAAATAATTACAAACGGAATACCGCTCAACACAGAGATAACAACTGGGGATCTCTCAGTATCCCGAGGATCTCTTAGTATCCTCAATATGTGTACTGGGGATCTCTCAGTATCCCGAGGATCTCTTAGTATCCTCAATATATGTGCTGGGGATCTCTCGGTATCCCAAGGATCTCTTAGTATCCTCAATATACATGCTCGGGATCTCTCGGTATCTCGCACTACAGTCCAAATCAGTATAGGTACAGGGGATCTCCCGGAATACAAATCCGTAGTCCCAAAGTAAACAAGCAGGGGGATCTCCCGGAATATCGTCCCGTAGTCCCAAAGTAAACACACGCCAGCAACACGAAGAATACTCAATTCAGTTCAAATTTCATACCAAGGTAAAAACAGGTATTTCTAACCTAGCATGCCACACATAATCCAAATAAGGCAGTTTGAGCAAATAAAGCAATTAAGGCAATTAGACATGCTTCTCTAAGCTAACATCATGCTTAAATTGCAAATAGTATAAGCAGGTGTGAGCACGTAATTTTTGCCCTATATGAAGTACTCCTACAGAATCCCAAAGAAATAGATTTTTCTTTTAGTTATTTGCCATTTTAGGAATTTTTGTAGAATTTTCTTAATTATTTGCATTTTTCTGTGCATGTTTAGTTTTTATTTAAATCATGAAAATACAAAAATACTCTGTATTTGCATTTAGGATTTACTTTAATATTTTTAATTAGTAAATTAGTTGTTTTATAAAAATAAAAAAATCACAAAATATGACTCACTTTGCATTTTTAACCTTTTAATTTTAAATTTTGTAATTCTTCTTTTAATTTAGGAGTTAACTAATTTTTGTAAATACTATGATGAGTAATTAGCTTAATTTGGTAAATTAATTTAGTTTAAGAGTCAATTTAGGTTTTAAATTAATTTGAAAAGGAAAAGGAAAATTGGAAATTAAAAAAAAAGGAAAAGAGAATTAAAAGGGGGCTGTTAAAGCTAATTCGACCATGCCCAAATGAATTCCCCCCAAAACCCGTTCCAGATTCGGCCCAAACTCCACCCGAACCCGGTCCAGTCTACAACCTAACTAAACGGCCCCATTTTCGACCCTTTTCATCTGAGCCATCGATTTCACTCAATCAGACGGTCCGGAACTGGCCATTAGTTTCTTATATAAGTGTCCTAATCTACGCCACCCCCCGTTTCATTTCTCTTCAGATCATCATCTCCATGTTCAGAGACAAGAACCCTAGCGCCGCCCTAATACTCCTCACCATCTCCGGTGGCGGCGCCACGCCAAACCACCTCCAAAATTACACCCCGTGATCCCCGGCCTCTCCTCTTCCTAAACCCCTAAACAATTTCCCTCGACTCTCTATCCATCTCCTCAAATTTTAGATCCAAGGGCAAAACCCTAAAGCCCCAAATTTACCCTGACCTCGGACCTAGGGCATGCAAAGCTAGGAGGGTTGATTTTTGCACGAAACTGACGTAGCTCGTTTGTCTTGACAAGAACATACAATTAACATCAATTTTGGGCTCAAATCGGAACCGCCGGAATTTCTTAAAGTCAAGTACTAGGTATTTTTCTTTTTTTCCCTTTGCCTATTTTCTCTGATTATCTTTTCTTCTATGTTTTTACCTTTTCTTCCACTTTCCTCTAATTAGGTTTATTCATGTTCCTTTTTATCCTTGTCTTCTTTTTGTATTTTCTTTATTCTCCGACTCTTCTCTTCAATCTTTCACCTCTGCTCACTGAAATTTTTGGTTTATCATGTGCTCCATGTGTTAATTTGTTGTCCAATTTGTTGATTAGGATAAATTTTAAAGTTAGGGCAATCATAAGGCCTGCTGTTTTTATTTTTCTTATTTGTTTAAATTATTGATATATTTTAGCATGGTTTGGTTTAAAGGTCAGTCACAGTGCATTTTTAATTATGCTATTTATTCGATTTCATTCTGAAAACTTTTGTTTGGATCTTTTGGGTTATTTGGCCCATCTTTGTTTGGACAGAAATGGCCTGGAATTTCCTTTTGGGTTTTGGTTCAGTAGTTGACAAGTAAATACAGGGGTGATAAGGGTTATTTTGGTCATTCTAACTTGAGGGAATCTGGCCTAACTAACTAGGAGGCTTCCAGGAAAGTGTTGAAGGGGGCTGACTTAACAAACAGTTTAGAATTTGGGGTGTGGAATGAACAAGATAAAAATTGGGGAAGGGGCAATTGGTAAAGCTTAAAACCAATTCTGCTACCCTAGGACCTTCTATATAAGTTTGCTTTCAATAAAAAATGAGGAGAGATTGGAGAATACTAAAAAAACACACAAACGGTTGAGCTCTTGATATTTTAAAATACTGAAAATCTCCTGCATTTTGGTTAAAATTGGTTTTGGTTCTGCTTTTAATCTTCATAGCTTGAAACTCTCAAGAATTTCTGGTTCATTTTGGGTCCAAAAATGGTTTAGAAGAACTGAACATTGCTGTCGTTTGGCTGTGCTGGTGTTGCTGATAAACTGGTGCTGTTTCTTCCTAACCTCAGGCCTATTTCCTTGATTTTATTGTTGTAACCAGGTACTACTCAGACCTCATTGACATGTGAAATGAAAGGATCTGCAACTATGTGATTAAGTTGGAAATCTATGACATATTTGTTCATCAAATGCTATCTCTATGCTCTTAAGTCCATATTATTCTGTAATCAGTCTGATTTTTTTTCTTCATGTGTTTTGTTTGTTCATTTCTGTTGTTAGCTTTAAATTTTGTTTGTAAGCTGGATAAGTACTTTCATTCAGCCTGTTGGTTTGTAAACTAGTTAAAGTCCTGTTTGTATGTATGGACTGTTGGGATTACTGCAATATAAAGTTAACTTGAATTAAACATTTTTTTAGATCTATTTAGGTCTACTGAAATCAGTGTGTTGTTTTGGGGATTTTTGCTTAAATTGCTAAAGTGATATGTATGGGTTTGAATAAGAACTTTCAGTTGGAGTCCACGTTAGTAAATGTATTCTTTTATTTGGAATCATGTTAGTGTTTGTTTAGAAGTCATGAATTCTATTAGATTTTAAATAATAAGATAATTGTGTATGAGCTATTATAACATTAGGGTTGCATCTTCATTATAGAATGTGATTTGGCATCAAAAAATATGCCTTGCATCTGTCTAAAACTTGCAAGAGCTGTCAGTATTTGTTTTAATCTCAAGGTTTTCATGAAGAATTGTAATTTGCCTCAATTAACTGTACTGAACGTAACTGGGCCTTTGGCGTTGGCCCAGTTGTGTCAAATGCACCTTCGATGATTATTTGTGCGTTCTGGGCTTCATGTGAGCCCGATCACCTCTTGTGTTTTGATATGGAAGCTTTCAAGAGATAATTGGGCCTGCTGCCAGCCTAGGCCCTTCAAATAACCTAACACCTGATTTCGTTCAACACCAGTCCATTAATTATTAAGTTTATTTTGAACATTAGCTTAAAATAGATTCGAATTCCCTTAGTCTTCTTTAATTAGTTAGATTCTTTTAATTAGATTAAGGTGCGCCGTTTTAGACAAACCTATAATTTATGGCCCTCAAAGATTAGATCAAGAAATCTTATAGAATAATTTGAGGCGTGCCATGCCAAATAACACCCCTCAGTCCATGGCCCTCATATAGTTAATACCAACTCTTTAAAATCAGGGTGTGCCATCAATTGAATTTTCCATGGCCCTCGCAAATGTTGTTATTAATTTGAACCTTCGTAGTTGCTTTAGGCGCGTTCTTTAAATTGATTTCCTTTTAATTTACTAAAATCTGGGGGTACATTTCATGTGGCCCGGTTCTAATTTCCAACAAGGGTAAATAGAACGTGTCGTGAACCACGGGTGCATTTCATGTAGCGTGGATTGCGATGTGTTTTAAATAACCTTGAAATAATTCCTTAAATCAAAAGCGGTTTTAAAGTATTAAAAATGCACATAAATTTAAAATGTTTTAAAATCAGATAATTGAGCCAGCGACCATGCTAAAACTACGGAACTCGGGAATGCCTAACACCTTCTCCCAGGTTAACAGAATTCCTTACTCGGATTTCTGTGTTCGCGGACTGTAAACAGAGTCAAACTTTCCTCGATTCGGGATTTAAAACTGGTGACTTGGGACATCATAAATCATCCCAAGTGGCGACTCTGAATTTTAAATAAAATAATCCCGTTTCGACTGTCTCTTAAATTGGAAAAAACTCCCTTATACCCTTTCGGGGGTAGGAAAAAGGAGGTGTGACAGCAGGAAAGGAAACACAATTAGAGTTACTTAATGAAAACCGGATTTTCAACAATTAGCACAAGTACGCACTCGTCACCTCACGTACAAGGCATTTCAAATATCAACAATACCAAATCCTAAGGGGAGTTTCCCCCACACAAGGTTAGGCAAGCCACTTACCTCGAACCGGCTCAAAATCAACCCGAAACCACGCTCTTGCCACGAGTACTCGACTCCAAATGGCCCAAATCTATTCAATTCAATTGCATAATGTGAATATAACTTCAAGTAACTGATTCCACTAATTAAATTCTAAGCTAATACGTGAAATTAGAAAAAATGACCAAAACGCCCCCGGGCCCACATCCGGAATCGGGTAAAAATTTATAAATTCAGAATCCTCACACTCCCACGAGTTCATACATACCAAAATTATCCAAATCCGATGTCAAATCCCCACTCAAAACTCGAAACTTAGGCCTAAGAACTTTTCCAAAATTTTCCCCAAATTTCTCACCCCAAATCCGAAATTTAAATGATAAACTAACAATAGATCAATGGAATACAACTAGAAAGGGATAAGGAATTGTTGCCCAATGATCTTCTCTTCAAAAACCCCATAGAATCGCCCTACCCCGAGCTCCAAATTTGATTTTCCAAGTTATGAACTCAAACCCTTGAAATTTCATATTTCTGCCCAGCGATTACCGCATCTGCAGTCATGGGAGCGCACATACGGTCCCGCACCTGCGGAAAAGGCATCGCAGGTGCGAAATTCACTTAACGGGCTGGGTCCGCATCTGCGGCTCCGCATTTGCGGTCACCCAGCCGCACCTACGATTCCTGGAGCCTTGGCCTAATCTCGTTTCTGTGATCACCAAGCCGCTTCTGCGGTGTCGCACCTGCGGTCCCACAGATGCAGGTGCGGTTATGACAGGTTCAGCAACCTCTAATTCTTACTAAGTCCAATTCAACTTCTGTTAAGCACCCGAAACTCACCCGAGGCCCCCGGGACCTCAACCAAACATGCCAACAAATCCTAAAACATAATTCAGACTTGTTCCAACCTTCGGAACGCTCAAAATAACATCAAAACACCAATTTAACATCGGATTCAGGCCTAAGAACTCCAAAAACTCTCAAATTACGCTTTCGATCAAAAAGTCTATCAAACCTCGTCCGAATGACCTGAAATTTTGCACACACATCACATCCAACACTACGGAGCTACTCCAACTTCCGAAATTCCGTTCCGACCCTTAGATCAAAATCTCACTATCGAACCGAAAACTTCAAAAATTCGACTTTCGGCATTTCAAGCCTAAATAAGCTACGGACCTCCAAAGCACAATCCAAACACGCTCCTAAACCCGAAATCACCCAACGGAGCTAACGGAACCAACCATTCCGAGGTCGTCTTCACACTGTTCCGACTACGGTCCAAATTCTAAAACTTAAACTCTCATTTAGGGACTAAGTGTCCCAAAACTCTCCGAAACTCCAAGTAAATCCTCCCGGCAACTCACAATTGCAGAAACAAATACAGGGAATGCAGTTAATAGGGGATTGGGGCGTTAATTCTTAAAACGACCGGCCGGATCGTTACGATATCAATTTCTTATTAAAGAAGATGTCAAATGAATAAGTTGAATCTATCGGTCAGTATTTATTTTTTGTGAGTTATTTTTATTAACAGGGTAAGACTAACAACAAAGGATTTGAATAGGGGCAATTAAGCATATATAGAATCATTTTTCCTCTTTGTTTTCTTAATCTTCCCTATATGAGTCTATGGTTTTTCTTTTATGAACTATCTTAAGGCCTTTAAATTAATTTGTTTCATGTTCTGATGATCAAAGAAATCTGACTTTTGGGACGTATTTTATATATATATATATATATATATATATATATATATCTTTCTTTGGCCAAGGATCCTATGGAGTATCTTTTTTCTCCTTTTCGTGTAAAAAGGAAATGTTTACCAACGTTTGTGTTTCAAAAACAGCGGTTACTATTCCACCTTTCATAAATTTAATGCTTACCAACGATTGTGTTACAAAAATGGTCGTTAATTAGCTTCGACACTTTCATATTCGGTATTTATGAGGAACAACAATAAATACTAAAGATTCGCACCTTATACTTATAAGGTCCTTCAATGTTTTTCAACATCAATATTGTTAATTCGATGAATAGTATTCTCGAAAAGACAGTGAAAACCTTTTATAATGTCCAGTAAATTTTTTTCATTAAACTTTTTAAGTTATGCCATACATCTTCATACTAAAAAAGAAATAAAGAAAAGATAGAGAAAAGAATATTGTTGATTGTAATAATATTGTTATTTTCTTTGCAGGTGGGACGAACTGGCTGATTGATTCTTATTTTCATTTTTTTCTCTACTACAAGTTTGACCTCCCTTTGTTTTTAATTTCATGCCGTATATGACTATTTTATAAAGCCAATAATATATGATGTTTTTTTAAGAACTAAGCTATATTGTATTTAATTTTCCAAGCAAATATTTCTTGATAACGTTTTAAAGAAATAGCAATTTTTTGTAGATTTTATGAGATTTTTTCATACTTTTAATGATTTAGAGGATGGAAAGGAGCAACTTTAGAGTGGAGGAGTAGCTGGTTATAAAGAAGGTGATGAAAAGTGAGAGAAGAAGAAAGAAATAGTTAATAATTTTTTTTTTTTGTTATTCACCAAAATAGTGTAAAATAAATGGGCAGGGAGGGAAGAAAAAACAATAAAGAAAAAATAAAGAAAAGAAAAATGGTAAAAGCAACTAAAAAATAAAAAATAAAAAATAAAAGGAAAGATTCATGCAATTTATTTGCGTTGATTTAGGGCTGACAGATTTCTTTTCCTTATTTTGTTGAAGGAGACGTTGTTGATATGTTTTTTTAAGATTCTAAATAAAAAGAAAGTATGGAATATAACTTTTGAAAGGTGAAAAGTAGAAGATACTTAATATATTAATTGAACAAAGAAACAACTATGTTTCTTGAAATTCGTCTCTTTCTTTCATGTTTACTTCAGCAAAAATAGAAAATATTGTACATATATCGATTATTAGACAAACCTTTTTTGATAGATAAAAGCAATCCTCATATGATGAAAATTAAAAGAAAAAAAGTAAGAATAAAATGTTTATAACTTATAATCTTATCTATTTTTGAATTAGAAGATTATAAAAGATTTATAAATGTTTCATTATTTGAACATTAAAAAAAAATTATTCGTAATCGCGGGAAGCGCGGATTAATTTACTAGTTTTTAATAATTCAATTAGTTGGCTACTTGAACTTTCACCTTGGCGGTGAGAGTTCGATTTATCATCTTGTTTCTATTTCTCTGTTCCTATCCCTTATATAAAAAGGGTAGCCAGGTGCATTAAGCTCACGTTATGCACGGGGTCCGGAGAAGAATCGGACCACAAGGGTCTATTGTACACAGTCTTACTGTTTCTTTGGTTAGAACCCGTGATCTCCTAATCATATGACAATAACTTTACCAGTTACGCTAAAATTTTTATCCCTTATATATAATAAAAAATTTGAGAAAATATTTGTCACATAAAAATTACATAATATATAGGAAAGTTGAAAGGTTAATATCACGTGGCTCTTATATTATGTGAGGTTCCTTTCATTAGTTGCCAAATCAAGCTGTGGGGGTAGATGGGGTTGGTGTACAGTGCAAATGGATGAATTATAGGTGGGAGCAATTAAAACACTGGTTGAAGCGAGAGGATAAACTAAGTAAAGAGACAGATCACGTGTACTACAAGTCCCAACATATCTTACTTTTAAAAAGAATAATATCTTAGAGCCCGTTTGGATATAAGAAATTTTTTCCCGAAATCAGTATTTGATCATAAAATTTTTATTTTCATTTGAAGATGCATTTTGAAAAACTCCAAAAAGTTGTTTTTTTAAAATTTTCACTCAGATTACTCACAAAACTTAAAAAATAACCCAAAATTATATTCGTGTCCAAATTCAACTCTCTTCAAATACCATTTTTACTTTTTTTTTTTTGGGAATTTTACAATTCTTATGTCCAAACGCCCACTTAATAATCGTACTTTTCTGGTCTGTTTATATACATCTCGATTAAATTTATTAGGTATTTACTATCTTTTACCAATACATATATCGAGTAACTCCACCCACTAAACATAAACAGATTGTGTTCCATCATGTCTTGATTTCTCTTCTCTAATTTATGTTTTTTTTTAATATATAGGAATAGTACTTTACAAAGACGAATTCAAACTTAGAGCGTATATAATCTTATTATATGTATATATTTTAATTACTTTTATTTATATAAAAATAATTCAAGTGGAAAATAAAAAATTCAGTTCAACCCACAAAATACATCCAAAATTAGCCAACAATACTTTAAGACCATAATTGTATATAGGTTGTCACAAGTCAGGACTTGCAGTTTTCGTACAAAACCATAAAAATACAAGGTTAGTATTTTCTTTATTACGTACTAGTTTCTTTACTTGTTGAGTCAATGGTGGTGACGTGGTGGGGTATCTAAAATTATATTTTGCATGTACTTGGCCATGCTTCCGTCATTGTTAACTTTTCCTTTTCTTGCTCAATGTGGTCCTTGTTACGAAACAATAAAAGAAGAAGAATAGTATTGCAGAGAAAAGTAGGGAGAGAGAATTTTTATTGATTTGGGATGAATTACAATAGAATAGAACTCTCTATTTATAGGGAGAGGGTGACTTAGCCACCAAGTAATAAACCCTAGAATCTCTCTAAATATAGACATTCACCATAAATAAAATTCTATTTATAACACTCCCCTTTGAATGTCTATTCAACAGATAACGTGCCTCGTTAAAACCTTAACTAAAATAAAACCCAATGGGAAAAAAATCTAGAAAAGGAAAAAGAGTACACATATCTAATAATACGCCTTTTGGTTGCCTCATTAAAAACCTTGCAAGGAAAAACCAGTGGGACAAAACCTTGTAAGGGAAAAAGAGTACAACGCGTATTAACTCTCCCTGATGAGAGCATCAATTTCACATCCTTAAGCATTTGCATTCCAATCTTGTGCATCATCTTCAAAAGATCTTTGGTAGATATTTGATAAACAAATCAGCCATATTAACTTGAATGAATATATTGCACCTTGAAATCATCATTCTTGATAGAGATGAATTGTCTTCATATGATCTTGTTGGAATCGTCAGTTCAATATCTTCACATAGAGGTGATAGCTCTTGGTATCATATTATCATGCCTATAGTCATAGCAAGATACATATGTGCACAAATTGCATTTAAGAAATAGTACTTCATGACCATGAATGCTATATGCTTTAAGCAATTTAAATCCTTCAGGGATTGTTAAGTCATATAAGCCATATAATAGACTTTAGATGCATATCAAGTTTTTATGTCATGCTAGACATATAAGATATCGAAAACTGATTGCACATACCATTGACTTTATACTTTCAAGTATTTGAACTACATGTTCAAAACTACATGTCTTTCATATGAAACCAAATCTATTCAAATTGTTTCTTCAGACTTAAGATCCTCATATATATTTAGCGCTATTATAGATGTCGTCGACAAATATTTTGTATCGGTTCCAACCTCCTTATTTTTCATAAAGACATAACATAGAGATCTCTTCATTCATATATTCAGGTACCTGAATCTCTCATGAGATTTTACGAAGTGTTATGTCATGTGATCTTCTAGATCACTTGCCTCCTTTTGTTATGATCATTTAGATCATTTGCTCATCTTCTTTATCAAGAAGTTTATTTGAAACCGATTTGTGTATATGCTTTAAGCGTACCATAGACTTTGTCCTTCTAGGACTTATTCTAATAGGAGCATTTGCAATGAGAATATAGTTACTTTCTTTGGGTCAGCAAATGCGTTTGGCATGCTTTGCAATATATTGCAAATGAGTTATCCTTTTATGAACTTCAAGTTCATATTATTTTATTCGAGGATCTAGATGTACACATGATAATTCATTCCACGTAACTTTTTCTCAACTGTTTGTCATGTCTCCCCCTCATGTTAGAAAAACTAACTTACTTCCTCAACTTTTGAAATCCATATTTGTGCATTATGGTGTTAATCAAAATATACACCACACATCAATAATAATAAGATGGAATTATTTGGTTCCTGACCTTGAACCATTTTGAGGGGAGAAAATAATATACTTTCGTATATAACATATATCAAATTGATATAGATAACTTTGTTCTCATAAGCAATAGTTTAGCTATTAAGTAGAGGCACTTAATAAATCATTTTGCTAAACGAACTGTGATGTAAACCAACTTATCAAGATGAACTTCTTGAATAGAAAATCTGGAAATTATGCTCGAAATTAAATTATTGAGCAAGTTACCACGCACACACCGGCCAGGTTGCGGGTTAATAATAATTGCACATGTAACCATCTCATAGATGCATCTTATGTGGTATACATGGCGGGTAAATGGGCCCATATTCACCTTTGATATTTCCAGCACTCATGGGATTCAATCCCAACCTTAGTTGATATATTAATTAATGAGAACATGCAATGTAAGAGAATTCGTAAAGAACTTTCTAGTTCTTTAATATTTACCCATGTCAATTCTCTTTTATTTTTGCACATCATACTTGAATTAATATGGCTAAACCAATTATGCCAACTGGATAAATTATCAATATTGATAAACTTCAGGTTTACACCATGATGTGTGCAATTATGAATAACCTCCAAGTTTATTATGATATGGGTTTTTATATCAATACTATCCACTTCATTGTGGTATTCTTTTGTTTATGTAGTATAAACTGGAGAATAAAGCGGGTAGCTTTTCACATGCATATTACCCCGCTACAAGTTATAGTAATAGAAGATATTAAATCTTTCCTTTATTTATAGTCTCAGTATGACCAACCGCTTTCGCGAATACTTTAGAAACTCAATAAGTTTCTTTGAGACTTACTACAACACAACGTCTTATTGATAATCAATTTTCTCCAAAATAGTATAATTGGCTCTTCTAGAGCTCTCAATTAATTTTGTAGTACCACATATTCATCAACACCCATATGGTGAATATCTCTTTTAAAGAGAAAGTTATACCATTATGGTTATGGTCAAAATTATATGCAAGATCTGTTTCTTGCATTACCGTTGTCTTTTAACAATCACAATGCCAAAATATTTTGGCGTACAATAGGTACGTGACCAATAACCATTTATGTCATAATAATGACATTATTTTCTTATATCATCTCAAACCTCCTTTTAGAAGTGAGTGCGGTATATTCACTACCACTAGCACGTTCATATTCTTTGAAGAATGAATATGTATTCATAAATCAGATGTTGTCACATTCACATCATGAATGGACCATAATCATCTATATGTGCTTTACAAAATCTCATGTCAAATCGATAACAAATATTTTTCACAGAGTGAAGGATTATTTTGAGAATCCTTATTATTCTCATTATCACAATGATGACGATTATAATTTTGTCTATTGCCACGTCCACATCCATTGATACCTTCACGGTAATAATTTTGTCTTCTTTCAGACTTATCACATATTGCTATCACATTCTCTTAAGGGAGTGAGAATGGAGCAAATTCAATGGGACGGGTTTTCACTTCTTGTGCTCACGATCATACATGACTTTGATCATGGCAAGACATAGAAATTTTACCACTTCAGGTGGTTATAATTTCTTACAAACTCCATTAGAGTTATAATCAAACTTTGTTGTCTTTGCTTGTATTTAAAATCAAAGTATAGAATAAAAGAGAAAAATACGGTAAAATACTTACCTTAAATCCATAATTTAATCATGAAGGAAGTTCATGGAATAATTGACAATCATTATGCTCAATCCTAAAGCTTCTACTCAATTGGTTAGAGTCTCGTGCTGATAACGTGTTATGAAACAATAAAAGAAGAAGAATAGTATTGCAGAGAAAAGTAGGGAGAGAGAATTCTTATTGATTTGGGATGAATTACAATAGAATAGAACCTAGAATCTCTCTAAATATAGACATTCACCATAAACAAAATTCTATTTATAACAGTCCTTTCATTTTTATTTTTCATATCTAGAAAGTAATCTTATCACTATACTATAAGTAAAGGCGGAGCTAAAATTTTAATTTTATGGGCTCTGAATTTTAGAAGGATGGCTTCAAGTGCTAATAACTTGGTTCTAAACTTATATATTTAATGAATTTCTTAACATAAATACGTTGTTTAAACAAAACGCTACTATATTTAATGAAAAGGTGTCATGCATTTAGTAAATTTCATCCTTCATGTTTTATGAAATCTCAAACAGATATATTTCATTATAGTACTCCATCCGTTCCAGTTTATGTGAACCTATTTCCTTTTTGGTCCGTTCCAAAAAGAATGACCACTTTCTAAATTTGGAAATAATTTAGCTTAAACTTACAATTCTACCCTTAATGAGAAACTTTTATAACCACACAAATACTCTGGGCCCCTTTTTGACTTGTTTAGGACCACAAATTCTAAAAGTCTTCAGTTTTTCTTAAACTTCGTGCCCAGTCAAACAAGTTCACATAAATTGGAACGGAGGGAGTACATAACTTTAAAAAATTAATTGACCTAAGAATTAAGATACTCTAAAATACTTGAAAATATATTTTTACATAATATATTAAGTAGCAATATATTAGCAATACTTTATACACCATTCACAAGCTTTGACAGCTCCAATGATTGAATGAAGAGACGCGTTAAGCTATTCACTTTGATATTCTTACACAGAAACAACAGCTATTTTGACACATCAATATGCTGGTCACCAAAATCAATCTGGATTAAGCTCATCAACATCTCAACATCAGCACCAATTAAGCTCAACTAAAGGTGGAGCAAGTGCACGGTTAGCCATTAATTAGAGATGTCTTTACCTTTTAGCCACTGTTTAAAATATATTTACTCTTTAGCCAGTGCTTAATAAATTTTTATTTCGCCCGGACGAAAATACCCTGTGCTAGACATGGGTGCTGTGTTAATATTAAGGATATGGTGTCCTTAACTTCATGTATGCTGTGTAAATATTAAGAACAAAGTGTCCTGTCATGTCCTTAACTTCATATGTGCAGTGTAAATGTTAAGGATATGGCGTCCTTAACTACATGTGTGCAGTATAAATGTTAAGGACATAATATCCTTAACTTGTATTTGCACCTTTTGTTGTTAAACTTTAGGACCTCATGTCCTTAACTTCATGTGTGCAGTGTAAATGTTAAGGACACCATGTCCTTAATATTTACACAGCTCTCATGAAGAAAGGATAAAAACGTCTTTTCGTATTAATTTTAATAGAGTAGTGGCTATTTTTGCTCAATATTAAAAATACTGGATAAAAACTAAATACCATGTTAAAAAGTGGCTATCCCACGCTATTTCTACACTAAATGTGGCAGGTGGGCCGTGTAGGCCCGCGTCTGGCCTGGCTAGACGGATTAAAACCAGAACCCAAATGGCTCGTATGCGGAAGGGGGCTGGGCTGGAGGTATCAGAGAGTGGGGCTGGGCCGGACAGGACGGGCTCGGTAACTTAGGAAATGCTGTGAAAATAGCATGGGCTAGCCAATTTTCGGACTTGTAATTGAAAAATAGTCAGCGTTTGCAAAGTTATTGAAAAATAGCTACTATTTTGCTGAAACACGGAAAGTTCCAGTTAATATGCTGGATTAAAGAGCTCATGCGTATAGTCTTCCAGCATATTGCACTGGAACTTAAGCACACGGAAAGTTTCAGCATAATATGTTGAATTATGGAGCTCCTGCGTATAAACTTCCAGTATATTATGTTGGAACTCTAGCAGGATTATAAAATTCTAGCACATTATGCTGGAATCTCATATGTAAAAAATTTCAACTTCAGCCTATTATGCTGGTATTTTTTCGGATTTTTAAGGGTGTTTTTATTCAGATTTTATCTTTATATATAAAAGTGACTAAATTTTGGTTACTTTTGAAACTGTAACTATTTTTCAATTAACAGTTATAAATCTGACTATTTCTGTTTTTTCTCTCCATCAAAATGAGATGGTCAAATACGTAGTTGCAAATAATATGACTTCAGTAGCGGCAAATGCTATAAACATTCTTCAGGGCCAAACGGTTACTAAGCTAGTCTTGATTATTAGAATATAAAAAGGCAATTTGTAAATTAAAAAAAGCATTACTGTTTCTAATGGACTTTTCTTTGTCTCTTTTACCCCCATAAGATTCCACCTAATTTGTAACGGCTCTTATCCAAGTAAAAAATAGCCGTTAAGCCTCCTCTGCCTTTTTCTCTCCTTAAAATGCTGTTAACTTTTCCTCACTGAAAACTACAACAATCACTTTAGCTTCTGTTTTTCTGCAATCTGAAGCTACCCCACCTCTGTTTTGCTCTTCTTACAACTAACGACCGGTGAGAAAACGGGCGACTTTAGTGCTTAAAGAAACACCTTTCTATTTCATATTGAATTCTCGGAGCTACGGCCCACTTGGTGTCAGATCAGCTCGATAGGTCATTCAATAGTTTTCCGCGGAGTATCCCCTGTTTTAAAATACTCAAACCTATGGCTAAATTAGCTCTCACCCTTTGCTTCCTACTTTTGTCCCACATTTCAGGTTTGTACACAAACTCTTATATCATTTGCTCTATCATTGGCTCAAATTGAGTTAAGAGTACAACAATTTTAACTCTTTTCCCTAGGAAAAAAAAACCATTTAACTTTTGACATTTGATTTAGACATCTTATTCTTTTCATTTCTCATATCTATATACCTTATATTCATTGATGGTGTAATTTATGTTGCACCAACTCTTCAAAATAGTGCCGCACTTGTGTCGGATCCTTCAAAAATGCATTACTTTGGGAGGATCCGACACAGATCTAGCGATATTTTCAGAGAGTCTGAGCAACATAGGATGTAATAAAATTTATTTATCATCAGAGTAATTATTGGTTAGTTGCCTTATTTTAGCATGTGGCAATCCATTCTACCAAATGATGATCTGCTTTTTTCTTACTCTTTCTTTATAGAATGGCTGTTAACATGATACTTACTGTTTCATTCTTGTTTTTACAGTGGGAACTTTGGTGTTAGCAAATGAACAGGTAACTTCAAGAACTCAAAAATATTTTTTAAAAAAAAAAGCAGTTCGGTGTACTAAGTTCCCGCTATGTGCGGGGTCCAGAGAAGGGCCGGACCACAAGAGTCTATTATGCGCAGCCTTATCCTACATTTCTGCAAGAGGCTGTTTTCACGGCTCGATGGGCACATGACAAGAACTTTACCAATTACGCCAAGGCTTCCCCTTCAAGAACTGATCAAAAATACTTAAAATAGGAAATATTACAAGTTAATAATTAAGTGAAATGACTACTAATCTTTTTTGCATTTGGTTTTTGCAGAAAACATGGTGTGTAGCTAAACCTTCATCAGATGAGAAAACACTACAAGAAAACATAAATTATGCATGTTCTCAGGTTGATTGTAGGATCTTGCAAAAGGGTTGTCCTTGTTCTTCCCCAGATAATCTCATGAACCATGCTTCTATTGTTATGAACCTTTATTATCAAGCTAAGGGAAGGAATTATTGGAATTGCCACTTTGGTAATTCTGCCCTCATTGTTTTGACTGACCCAAGTAAGTAACACTTTTAATTCTTAAATTTATTTTTATTTGCATAATATTGGAGTAAGCCAAGGGTCTATCAGAAATAGTTCCTCTACCCGTATAAAGTAGGCGTAAGGTCTGCGCACACTCTACCGTCCCCAGACCCCACTTGTGAAAATTCACCGCATATGATGTTGGTTATAATATTGGACTAAGATGAACTTAAAGGACCGACATGGACTAGAGTTAGGGGCCGAGCTATGTACAACCAATTGTGTTCAATTGAATCCTCTTCGTGTAACTAGGGAAATAATGTCATGCTTGAGGCTCCAGAATAATATAAGAAAATCTATGGTGCTAGCAAGTTAAAGGAAGGTTGCGAGTAGTATAAATAGACATGTGTAGGTCGTAAGCTAAAGTATGGTAGAGCAAAAAGGTTTTAGGTAGACATGAGTAATGATAAGAAATTTTTGTTATGTATAAATTGTTCTCCTTTACATAAAGAAATATTCTAGTATAGTGGTAAAGGTGGTTCAAAAACTACTATAGGTCACTAGTTTAAATTTTAGGTGTGACATTTTAGTATTTTTTGGACGCCCTTACATAAATTTCAGATTTCGTTACTGGGACCAAGATTCATATAGACGACCCCAGTTTTGCTTGAGATTGATGCGTTGTTGTTATCTATTTTCTTGCTATAACACTCACATTATGCAATTTTGACAATATTATTCAAGATTGATTATTGATCAATTATGGAATCTTGACAATGGCAGGTTATGGCAGCTGTATTTATGAATGAAGACATCATTAGGATAAGCAGCTAAATGTGGAGGCCATTCTTTTTATCCCTTTTTCTTTTTTGGTTGACTAGTTATTTAAGAATATTATTAGTAACATATAATATGTCACTCTAGGGAGTTCTCAAAATATAGTCCTTATATAAGTGGTGCCAAAAATCTTGTGTGAAACTTTTATTCCCTTTTGGGATTTGTATTCTGCTTCAGCTGAATTATAATTAAGCAAAAATGCCACTTTACTTCAGAATATTATTGTAAAGGTGCCCAATCAGTTTGGTTACTAGTACTATAACGATGACGATAATAATATCAAGCAAATTGGGGTCGGTTATATGAGTCCAAACTGTTCATGTTGCTCCATTTATCTCGTTTTAGTCCAACTTTTTGAGGATTAATCATAACTTGACTAGTTTCACGATTACTATGTAGCCCTAACTTTGCTGTTATTTTTGTAACCGTCGTGTCGGGGTCAGATTGCGTGCATTTTGACTAAGTCCACGAGGTACCTGTTACCTTATCGTAGTATACTAGGCCTTCATAATTCTTTAAGAGGTTTATCTAAAAGATTCGCAATATAACTAGGAAGACGTTTTAAATACCACACATGGGTTACTAGGCATGCGAGTTTGATATTCCTATAATAAATTGATAGCTTTTGGAAAAGGAAGAAGGCTATTTCAATATTCTTTGATTTCAAAGGAACATTATCAATCATCTAAAAAATGGAATAAAAAAAAAAGAATAGGGAAAATCGGCTATCGGAATCGAACCGATGACCATCTGAGCTAAGCGGGCCCATATAACAGAAATCTTATATGCATAGTAATTGACTAAACTATTGGACTTGGAATCTTAGTTATTAACTATTCAATATTATATTGAATATTCTAGAACATAAGGAATAATATAGCGATATAGAATTTCGATTCCCATTAGTACACGATTGGATAACTCTATTCACCAAAGCTTGGATAAATGAGAAGAATTACCCGGTGTTTTTGTCTCTGTCTCCGCTGGCCCTACCTTGCTCATAGAGTAAAAATAAAGGGATTGTCCAAATAGCCGCCAGATTCAATTAATTACACACAGTTTTACATATATTATATACTCGCCGACTATTTTTAATTTAAGAAATTAGTTGAATGGCTAGTTGGGTTAATTCTTCAAAAATAAATTCAT
The DNA here is from genome assembly GCF_001879085.1 of Nicotiana attenuata. Lineage (NCBI taxonomy): Eukaryota > Viridiplantae > Streptophyta > Magnoliopsida > Solanales > Solanaceae > Nicotiana > Nicotiana attenuata. Next base: position 112,008 of record NW_017672264.1, on the reverse strand, counting down.
ACTTGTCTATCAAGAGAAAGAAAAAAAGAAAATACGTGACTTCTATTGACATAATTAAAGTCAAACTCAGAATTTAAACAGTATGCTACAGTTTAATTGAAGTGTCAATATCCAACTTTAAAACTAATCACCACCTCGTTTGATATAATATTGTTAATTTCCAGGCATATTCATGACTATAGGATTTTCTTCGTGCGACCTATAAATCACGGGTTCAAACCGTGAAAGCAGCTATTAATGTATGCTGTCTACATCACACCCTTTGCGTACGACCCTTCTCCAGTGTGAACATCGGATGCTTTGTGCATCAAGCTGCCTTTTTTTGCCAGGCATATTCAAGACTACAGATACATTAATAGAGGCTCTGGGCACTGATAATAATCCCTGAGTAGCTACAGCTCCTTGTGTAGAACAACCATCACTACATTGAATTTCTAGCTTCTCCAATACAGAAGCATTCTTTATGATATGAGTTACAAATCTGATTTCACGATCTGAACCCGTAAACTCTTTAATCCGCACCAATCTCAGATGATAAGCAAAACAATCTGGAAACTCTTTATTTTCCCAAAACATATCCTCTTGAGGTAGAACGGCTTTAGAACCTCGAGTCTTGTCAACCTGTATCATATAATATGCACAGTACATTCAGAATTTGAAGTTAGTGGGTTCAGAATTAATGTGATGTTAGAGCTCGTTTGGACATAAGAATTTTTTTACTTTTTTTCAAAATCAGTGTTTGGCCATAAAATTTCAAATTTTCACTTGAAGATGAATTTTTGAATTTTTTGAAAATTTGGAAAACTCTAAAAAGTTGTTTTTCAAAATTTTCACTCAGATCACTCACAAAAATTTAAAAATAACCCAAAATTATATTCATGTCCAAACACAACTCTAATTTTCAAATACCATTTTCACTTGAAAATAATTTCTACTCTTTTTTTGAATGTACAATTCTTATGTCCAAACGCCCACTTAGAGCCCGTTTGGCCATGAATTTTTTTACTTTTTTTTGCAAAAATTTTAATTTTTTTTTTTAAAATCAGTGTTTGGTCATAAAATTTTCAATTTGCATTTGAAGATGAATTTTGGAATTTTTTGAAAATTTGAAAAACTCAAAAAAACTGTTTTTCAAAATTTTCACTCAGATCACTCAAAAAATTCAAAAACAACCGAAAATGATATTCATGTCCAAACATAACTCTAATTTTCAAATATCATTTCACCTAAAAAAAAAATCACTTTTTAGAAATTTTACAATTCTTATGTCCAAACGGCCACTTATTAATGGTATACCTCTTTTTTTAGGTTGCATATATACATTATTAAAGTCAAAAGTAATAGGTTAAGTTGAATCAACCATAAATATACTGACCTGATTAGTGATATCAAGAGTTTGAAGATGGCTTCACACCCTGAAGATGAAGCTAAGTACAATGTGGTCACTCATGTTGTTCAAGTCTAATCTGGTGCATAACACACGCACCTCGGTCAAAGGGATTCCCTGCTCATAGCGTTCATAATCTCGACACTGTATTCAATAAAAAAAGGAATATATACACGTCAATCATTGGTCCAAAACCTCTTTTTTTCAAATAATTTGACTTTTGGCCAAACTTCTATATAAGTGCTTATGTGAGAGAATTAAAGTGTTTGGACAAGCTTTATAGGGAAAAAAAGTATTTTTGAGTAGTAGCGGACTATCACTTTTAGCCCGCGCCAAAAACTATTTATATCTGGTAGCTGAAAAAGTGTATAAAACTTGTATAATTTTTGTATATAACATACAGAATTTATATATATATATATATACAAATTTTATACATTTTTGCGGCTATTATTTCACAGCGGCTATACAGTGTCATTTTTCCGCTGAAAATAGTAGCTTTTCCCTAAAAACACATTTGCAACCTTAGCCAGTACAAATTGCAGAAGCACTTTTGCAACCTTAGCCAATACAATTGCAGTTCTAATATAGGCAAAAATACTTTTCAAATTGATTAGCCAAATACAAACTGTTACTAATATTTTTTCGAAAAACACTTTTGACACAAATCACTTATAAAAATAAGCAAATTTTGAAAGTTTGGCGACTACAAGTTTCAACAAATTAATTATAAAAAAAAAAAATACTTACCGGCCTCAATGCAGTGCACCACTCGAGCAGCTCGTTGTTGTTCGTCCGGACGACCCGAAGGTTTGGACAGTCAATATGAGACGCTTTGGAGGAGTAGTTAGAAGGTTGAAACACCAACTCAGTCAGACTTTCAGATACTAAAATAAATTTCATAATTATATAAATATTTTTAATCTCTATTATCTTGAGTTTCTTGTGTTGAATATCAATATTAAGCATGCCACAACCACGAAGGCTCAAATTTTCCAAGGAGGTACTGTCACGACCCCAAATTCCCTGGTCGTGATGGCGCCTATCACAGAACTAGGCCAGTGCCGAGGTACAATTATGAACAATGCCATTTAGGGTTTCACAACCCTTTAAACGAACATTAGTGAGTTTTAGGGTTTTACATTGACGCAACCTTCAAAGGGAGAAGCATCTGTCAACATATACTCTTTTAGCTCCACCACTTGAAGAAAACTACCATGAAAGATGCTTCTTGGTATCTTTAACTCTAATAAAAACGACTCGTAATCGTGATAATCGTCATAATTTTCCAAATTCTTTTCATGATCATATTGAAGTGAAATCCCTTGGAGTTCTTTTTCGTTTTTGAGATGCTCTATCCATCGTTGCATGTTGTTATTTGACGTACTCCAATCTTGTGGGACGTGATGCATGTGAAAAAATTCGATGCTACCAACTTGTGATGATAAAATCTTGTCGATAACGGACGATGGTATTGGTTGTATATGGTATTTTTTGAAAACGATGAATTTGATCGTACTTGATTTTGTTGTATATCGAAAGAAAGACGAGATAAAGACTTCCATAGGAATTTCCAACGTTTTGAAAATATGCTTGTTGCTATGGCTTCTGTTATAGGAAGATATGAGATTATTGAACATAAGAGATGATCAGGAAGATTGCTAATTAAATCAATTTCTGACATTATTTCCAACTTTTGAGAGAAAGAATTGGCAGAAAATACATATACGGCTATATGTTGAGTTTAATGTAAGAAGTATTTATAAAAGAAAATTATTTGACACTTAAATCCAGAATATATTAGGTTTTGGTCTTAGGAAAGGTAGTTTTTTGTTTCCCTCTAGGACTAGGAGACTACTTTCTTGTGTTTAGGAAAACCTAAATTAATTTGGATTCTCTAATTATTCATACTCTATAGTCATACGTGAACTAGGAGTTACTTTCAGTTAAAAAAATGGTAATTCAAGAAAAAATAACATTCCAGCCCATGGAATCTTTATACATAGTGAAGAAGGAAAAGGAAGTAGTCCAATATAGTTACCCATAGATGTATCAATTTTTGCACTGAAGTCAAAGGACTTATTTTTCTAAAAGAAAAATAACTCAGCTATGCCACCTACATATCACAAATTTTTTATTTATGTTGCTCGAACTTTTCGAAAATATCGATAGGTGCATGTTGGATCCTCCAAGAGTAATACATTTTTGGAGGCGTCGACACATGTTCAACAATTGTTTTGGATAGTCCGTGCAACATAGATTTTTGTAAGATGAAAAAAACGCTGGAAAACTCTAAATTTGATCCCTAAAACACTAGCTAGTGACAAAGAATCAGAAGTGAATCAATGATCCTATTGTAGCCCTTCTCCAAACTCCAGCAAATATAGGATGGGATATGCATTAATCAAGTCTCCACCAACCCTAACTAACTGATTCCTTAAGCTTCTATCAAAATTATTAATCTTTATATAGCCATTAAATATGATCTCCATCACCATTAAATGCTGAAAAGCACTACCCTTAAATTTCATATATACAGTTAGTGGTGTATATATGAGGATTTGTGGAAGAAATATTGTATGCACTGAATTTTCCAATCCAATTCATAAGCTGGATCATGAGGTGCATTACAACTACACAATATACAATAGCTATTAATGGTGGTATGTATGGATGCATAGCAGGAAAGAGGGGTCTAAGACAGGGGGGATCCAATATCCCCACTGTTGTTTGTAATATGTATGGAGTATTTTACTCGAATCATGAGAATGGTGGCTGAACAAGATGGATTTGCTTATCATACAAAATGCAAGGGGCTGCAACTAAATCATCTCTGCTTTGAGATGATGTATTACTGTTTTGCAAAGGGGAGCTCCAAGCTATAGTACTGATGTTGAGAGGACTACAAAGCTTCTCAAATGTATCTGGACTTACTACAAATGCTGCAAAATCTAATATCTTCAGTGCAAATATGGATGAACAATGCTTGCAAGACTTATGTGAGTTGACAGGATACAAAAGGGGATCCCTACCTTTCAGATATCTTGGGGTACCCATATCACCAAAGAAACTTGCAGCACTGGGTTGTGAAATCTTAGTGGATAAGATGACAATGAAGATTAAAAGCTGGGGGACAAGAAACTTATCATATGCAGGGAGAGTTATACCGGTAAATGCAGTACTAATGCACATACACTTACTGGGCATCCATCTTTGTGTTGCCTAAGAAAGTGATTAAAAGCATTATAGGAGTATGTAGGAGTTTCTTGTGGGATGGGAAAGTCCACACTAATAAGCCATCTCTGGTAGCATGGGACTTGGTATGCAGGACAAAAAAACAGGGAGGTTTAGGGGTATATGATACTGCTGCCTGGAATGAAGCAGTTATAGCAAAGTATGTCTGGAACATAGCAGCCAAAACAGATAATATGTGGGTCAGATGGGTAAACCATATTTACTTAAAAGGGAGAGACTGGTGGCAGTACAAACCTCCTATAGATTGTAGCTGGTACTGGAGGAAAATTTATACAATAAGAGATAAGTTTGCTGATGGATACACACAGAATCACTGGCTAACTACTAGTGGAGTTTATACGCTAAGTGGTGGCTATAGCTGGAAGAAAGGGGCTATGGAGGACTGGCCTTGGCGAGGGTGGGTATGGAATAAGATGAACATGCCTAAACACAGCCTAATCTGTTGGTTAGTAGCACATAGCAAACTCTTGATGAAAGATAGACTGAAACATATGGGAATTAGCAAAGACAGCTTATGTGAGATATGTGGAGCTGCGGAAGAAACAGTTGCTCATTTGTTCTTTGAATGTCCACTTGCGAGGAGGTGCATGGAAGACACTATGAGATGGTTAACATAGACATCAGGAATATGGAGCTGCGAGGGTTAGGCAGAAGAATGACCAGACAAGTTAAAGGGAAAATATGCAGGGCAATTGTGTTGGCCATACTAGCAGCTGTAGTTTATAACGTATGGAGAGCAAGGAACTTAGCACTCTGGGAACATAAGGTGATACGACCTGGGCAGCTATGCAGTCAGATAAAGCAAGATTGCAAGCATAAAGCACTTGAAGCATTGAGGAGAAGACACACGAGCAGAGAGAAAGATTGGATAGGAAAACTTTATAGAGAAAATGTATAGTTGAGGATTGTATATAAGAGATAGAATGGACAATTAGAGAGAAGTCTAATTGTATTGCTGAGATGTAAGTTTTGATAAGTGATAAATAAAATCTTTTTGTTCGACCAAAAAAAAAGTTAGTGGTGTACAAAGGAAATCGACACACATACCCAAACAGATAATTCGAGTCAAATCGAGGAAAAAATCCTGAAAATGGTTTGGTGTTGTGAAAAAAAATCCGACCATAATTAGTTTGATTTGATTTTAATTAAAAAAAGTCAAACCAAAACCAAACCAACCCGACGTTGCATGTATAAAAGTTTTTAACATATTTAATACATAAAAAAATTTATTGTAGCGTAGTTTATAAATATTTCTAAACTTTTTCATAATTTATCTTTTAATGTATTATTTCAAGCTTGGACTTATAGTTTTTGAATGCTCCAATAAGTTTTATAGTCCATTAATGTTAGTAACTCAAGTAAATCCCAAACCATATTCAAATCAATACTAATGCTAACAAAATACATTCAATTCAATTGTTCTAGGAATGACAATAGTGTTGGATATCTATTTTTTAGTTTTCCATGGTTTAGATAAAATGCATAATTTATTTTTCTTAGTGTTTAGTCAAGTAAATAATAATAATACTTTCCCAGCAAAACCAATAGAGTGTATATATAGAATTGTTTGTTAAATATTGTTTCTTGTTAGATTGTATATAGGGGTGTATATAGGTTAGTTTGGTTCGAATTTTATATTACCAAACCAAATTAATTGTGTTGGGTTATTAAATATAAAGACCAAACCAAACCAATAAAAGTCGAATTTTTTTATCTCGGTTATTAAAGACCAAACCAAACCAATAAAAGTCGGATTTTTTATCTCGGTTTTTCTCGGGTTTCTTCGGTATTTTTTTCCATAAAGTCTTCATATTATCAAATATAGAATTTGTACTCCAAATATTTCTTCAATTCTAGTAAGACAAAATTATATAAGGTATTTTTCAAGAGAACAACATAAAATATGAGATGAGTCATGGTGTAGGCATATAAATTTTATTAAAATTAAATCCGTAAAATAATTTGGATTATATTATAAATTCAAGATATATTGGTTCAAATAAATATTATGGGCTAATATAATTGAATTAATTATATAAGTCCAATATATATGGATTAAATAAATAAGTCTTAATCTATTGGGCTAGCCCATTTAATTGGGCTAAAGTAATGAGTTCACTTCATTAATCCCAAGATGACATCTTCCTAGAGGCCCAGTTTGGTGTCACGTGTCAAATGACGTGGCGCGCCAAGTCAAGCGGAAGAGCCAATAGGACCATGCCACGTGTCAAAATGACAAGGCATGTCCAATCACACTAAAAGGCCAATGAAATCGTGCCACGTGTGCAAGTGACATGTTCTGGCCAATCAAATGCGGCCATGTCACACTTCAATTTGATTGGTCGGAAAGAGTTTGTTCTTATCACAACTCCTCCCTTCCACAACTATAAATAGGGTCTTCATAACTCAGAAAAGGGACCAGAAGATATAACAAGAAGCAAGAAAGAGCTCGTGGATCAAATACTGCAAATTCCTCCACAAGTTTCAAGCTTCAAGCAATCAAGTTCAAGTTCAAGCAATTAAGTTCAAGTTCAAGAAATCAAGTTCAAGAACAAAGAACAAATCAAGTATTCAAGCTCAAGAACGAAGAACAATTCAAGTATTCAAGATCAAGAACAAAGTCAAATCAAATACAAGACGTTCAAGATCAAGGCTACTTGTTCGTGATAAAATTCGTGGCAACAATCAAAGTGTTCGCGACGGATAAATCAAATTCAAATTCAAGATCAAGCTCAAAGGTCCTTGAGTTTATACTGGAAAAGTAAAATCAGAGGATTCATAGAGATTGTAACGCTCGTATTATTTGAAATAAAATACTACGATTGTTGCGATATTTTCGGTCTTGATTTTATTTTCTCGACGCAAATTTATTGTCTACAAATTCTGGCACGCCCAGTGGGACAATCTCTACCTCTCATCTCAACTTTTCAATCACCAAAGTTCAAGAACATTGAAATGGCTTCGAAGAAAATCTACTCCAGATCAACATCCACCAAGGCTGCTAACTCCAGGTTCTATGCTGATGTGGAAAGCATCCTCGATGTTACCTTTGGAAGCTCCGAACCAGTTACGAGGAGCAAAGCAAGCTCTTTAGGACAACAAGCACCCCAAGTGTCGTCCGCATCAACCCTTGTTTTCGGATCTTCATCCTCAAAAGTAGCAAGATCCTCCACAAACACATCTGAAGGAGGAAGCGATGTTGCTGAAAAGATCAAGAAAACTCTTGCTCTGCTTGACCTCTCCGGATCCAAGCACTCTGCTGTGAAGGAAGATTATGATGCTTCAAGTGATGGATCCTCCCCACTTACACCACATAGCGTGAGCCAATCAAGGATAAATCTGTGTGAAAATCCATGCTACTCTCCGTCGTCCACGACAATCATGCAAGCCATGGTGACAAACACTTCATCTATTGAGGAGCAGTTGGCAAACTTGACGGAAGCAATCGCTGGCTTGACCAAATGCATGCAAAATCAAGAGGCTAGAATTGACAAGTTAACAGACAGGGTGGGAATCTTGATGGAAGAAGAATCCACCCATGCACCCGGCAAGCTCCCAGAGGTTCTAGAGAGTGACTCTCCCCCGAGACAAGCAGCATCCACTAAGGCTATCCCTGTCTCATCTGAAGGGATGATTCCAATCGATCAATTGAAGGAGTTCATTGAAGGAACCATTAAGAACAAATACGAAGTTGCTGCCAAATGCTCCCTTACATATGCAAAGCCGTACACTGCAAGGGTCGATATGTTGAAGATGCCCGCTGGCTATCAACCTCCAAAGTTTCAACAGTTTGATGGTAAAGGTAACCCAAAGCAATATGTGGCACACTTTGTTGAGACATGCAACAATGTTGGGACTTATGGAGATTACCTCGTCAAGCAGTTTGTCCGCTCATTAAAAGGAAATGCTTTTGATTGGTACACGGACCTTGAGGCTAGATCTGTTGATAGCTGGGATCAACTAGAGCAAGAATTCCTCAATCGCTTTTATAGCACAAGACGCACTGTGAGTATGATAGAGCTTACAAATACTCGTCAACGAAAGGGGGAACCAGTTATCGACTTTATCAATCATTGGAGGAATGCAAGCCTCAACTGCAAAGACAGGCTTAGTGAAGCTTCAGGCATAGAGATGTGCATCCAAGGCATGCATTGGGGATTGCGCTACATCTTGCAAGGTATCAAGCCTAGCACGTTTGAAGAACTTGCAACTCGTGCCCATGACATGGAATTGAGCATGGCCTCCACTGGAAATGAAAGGCTGCCCATCTATGAACCTCGCAAAGCGAACGACAAGCAAGAAGTCAGGAAGTGGGGCAAGTTCATACCCAAGTCTGAAAGCAAAGAAACTATGAATGTCAATACGTCACCTATGAAGTTCACGACGAAGGTGAGCAAGAAGCAGAGTATGAAATCCACTTTTTTTCAAGACAAGCCAAGTAGAAAGTTGACTCTAAAAGAAATGCAGGAGAAAGAGTACCCATTCCTGGATTCTGATGTGCCAGCCATTTTCGAAGAACTCCTCGAGTTAAATCTCATTGAGCTTCCGGAGATGAAGCGACCAAATGAAGCTGGGAAAACAAATGACCCAAATTACTGCAAATATCACCGACTTGTAAGCCACCCTCTGGAGAAGTGCTTTTTCTTCAAGGATAAAGTCATGGACTTGGCTTGCGAAAAGAAGATCGTGCTTGAAGATGAGAAAGCAAGCGCAAACCAAGTCTCTATCACCTTTGGCTCATTCAGTCCGGATGACTTATGTGGTTTTTAAAGAAATTAAAGATGAAGAATTACTGGAGAGCGACAAAGCTGAAGTCAATCAACCTGATGATGATGAAGGTTGGACATTGGTGACTCGTCGTAGGCACCACAAAAGGAGCCCACGAAAAGAATCAATAGAACAACCAACAAGGAAGATGATGGTAAAAAGACCAACGAAAAAGAATCCAGTTAGGCATTTGAAGAAAGCAAAAGTGGAGATGCACCATTCTCAAAAGCCACGAAATCCAGTGACCTTGGAGGAGTTTTTACCAAGTTGGTTTCGCACGAAGATTTCCCCATGAGGGCATTGATGCCTCTTGTTACCATGCTGACAAAGGGGAAGAAAAGAGTGATGACCTACCGTTGGCACCATCTTCGGAAAAGCCCATCGAGTCCACTCCTCAAGAAGTTAATGCTTGTGAGGAAAAGGTCACGTTCACAAACGACGATCTTTTGCTAGGTGAAACTCCTCATAACCGCCAATTGTACCTGGTTGGCTATATGCACGATGAAAGGGTAAATCGGATTTTGGTTGATGGAGGATCCTCAGTGAACATTTTGCCAATCCACACTATGAAAGAACTTGGTATTCCCATGAACGAACTCTCAGAAAGTCGTGTGATGATCCAAGGATTCAACCAAGGGGGGCAAAGAGCCATAGGCGCGACCAGGTCGGGAATCACTATTGAAGATATGCAATCAAGTGCATGGCTGCATGTGATCGACGCGAAGACTTCATACAATGTTTTGCTTAGGAGGCCTTAGATACATGAGAATAAAGTAGTTCCATCTACCTACCATCAATTTTTAAAATACTACGAGGGTGAAGTCGAGAAGACGGTAGTTGCTGCTGATGAGCCATTCACCGAGGCTGAGTCACTCTTCGCCGATGCAAAGTTCTACTTGAAGAACCACATTGTGAAGGAGCTGAAAGCTGATGATGGCATGAAAAGTAAGAATGAAGAGCGCTCAACTAAAATAGAAGAGGTGACTACTGGTGAAGCCAAAGCTGCTAGTAAGGAGGTACAACCCAATGCGAATAAAGCTTATAAAGGGAATGTTACGTCTTATGGAAAGAAAGTAAGTCCGGCGCTCCAATATGTCCCTAAAAGAAAGAAAGATGAAAGTGAATCATCTAATCGCCAAGACAACATGCTAAAGGAGTTAACTCTTCCGGTCAAATGAATTGAGGCAGTAAAGTCGTCCTCAATGCCACTTGCAGGGTTTGTAGCCCAAAATCGTTTGTAGAATGTGGCACTCCCTACAAAGCCAACAGATGAAGGTTTTGACCCTAAAGCTTACAAGCTATTTGCAAAAGCTAGATACAATCCCAATGAGCCATCAAAGTTAGGGAAGCTCCCATCGAAAGCTGCAACAAGGCAACCACGTGAAGGTTTGGGATACAAGCAACCGTCACCAGTGCGCATCTCAATAAGAAGGGCGAGCAACAACTATATCACTGTAGAAGATGAATCAGCCGCTTCTAACAAGCCTTCTATCTTTGATCAACTTGGAAGATCACCTGTGAGGACCTCCGTGTTTGAAAGATTGGTTCCACTAAAGAAGGGGAAGAAGTTCCGGAGAAATTTTCAAAGCATAAGAACACCCGCTTCACCTGAAATCCAGGAGATCTCTAAGGATTTCCAAAGTTTGGTTCCTTCTAGAATGAGGCGACAAACAAAACTTGTGGTTTCATGTAAAGAAGTACTGAAGGTAGAGCCATATACTGTGGTCTATACTAAGGAACGTGTTGAAGATGAAGAAAGTGTAGGTTTTTCGTATCATGTTACTGTACAAATCAAGAATGGCATTCCATCTTCGATGGAAGATAATGCGGAATTGGAGGATGTTTCGCTGTGTTATCACATATCCTTCAATGATGGGGACCCTCAAGAAGATGAAGATGCAAAAGATGCTCCACCTGAACTTTAAGAAGGAGTGAAGACGACAGTTGATGCCTTAAAAGAAGTTAACCTTGGCACCGATGAAGAACCAAGACCCACCTACCTAAGTGATTTACTTGAAGCTGACGAAGAGAGCACTTATATTGAATTACTCAAAGAGTTCAGGGATGTATTTGCTTGGAGTTACAAAGAGATGCCTGGCTTGGACCCGAAAGTAGCACTCCATCACCTTGCAGTCCAAAATGGTGCTCGTCCTATTAAACAAGCTCAAAGGCGCTTTAGGCCGGACTTGGTTCCCCTGATTGAAAATGAAGTTAACAAACTCATTGAAGCTAGATTTATTCGGGAAGTTAAATACCCAACATGGGTTTCAAGTATTGCCTCTGTAAGGAAGAAGAATGGCCAGGTTCGAGTATGCGTTGACTTCAGGGACCTCAATAATGCGTGTCCCAAAGATGAATTCCCACTTCCTATTCCAGAGCTGATGATCGATGCTACTACTGGTTATGAGGCAATGTCTTTCATGGACGGTTCGTCGGGCTATAACCAAATTCGCATGGCACCAAAAGATGAAGAGCTTACTGCGCTCCGCGCCCCCAAGGGTATTTATTGCTACAAGGTAATGCCTTTTGTCTTGAAGAATGTTGGTGCTACTTACCAAAGGGCTATGCAGAATATTTTCGACGATCTTCTCCACAAGAATGTCGAATGCTATGTTGACGACTTGGTGGTGAAATCAAGAGAGAAGGACGACCACATGAAAGACTTGAGGATGGTATTTGAATTGCTCCGGAGGTACCAACTTAGGATGAATCCATTGAAATGTGCCTTTGGAGTTACTTCTGGAAAGTTCCTTGGTTTCATTGTTCGACATCGAGGGATCGAAATTGATCAAGCCAAAGTGGATGCCATTTTGAAAATGCCTGAGCCTCGATACATCCATGAATTGAAAAGTCTGCAAGGAAAGCTAGCATACCTTAGAAGATTCATATCAAACCTGGCTGGGAGGTGCCAACCATTTAGTCGCCTTATGAAGAAAGGCGTTCCTTTCAAATGGGACCAAGCTTGTAGCAATGCCTTCGAAAGCATCAAAACTACTTGATGAAGCCTCCAGTTTTAGCAGCTCCTACACCTGGAAAGCCATTGATACTATACATTGCGGCGCAGGAAAGGTCTGCTGGAGCACTGTTGGCCCAAGAAAATAGTGAGGGGAAAGAAAACTCTCTTTACTACTTGAGCAGGATGATGACACCTAACGAGTTGAATTATTCGCCAATTGAAAAGTTGTGTTTGGCGCTAGTCTTCTCAATTCAAAAGTTGAAGCACTACTTTCAAGCTCATGTTGTCCGTCTTGTTTCTAAAGCAAATCCCATCAAGTTCGTGATGTCAAAACCTGTTCTTAGTGATCGACTAGCGAGATGGTACCTCTAATTTCAACAATTTGAGATTTTGTACATCCCTCAAAAGGCTGTAAAAGGACAAGCATTGGCAGACTTCTTGGCAGATCATCCGATACCTGATGACTGGGAGCTAACTGATGAACTACCTGATGAGGACGCAATGGTCGTTGAAGTTCAACCTCCATGGAAGATGTACTTTGATGGTGTTGCGCATCGTGGGGGAGCCGGGGCTGGCGTAGTATTTGTCACTCCCCAAGGTGAAGTCTTGCCCTACTCCTTCACCTTGATACAACTCTGTTCCAATAATGTTGCTGAGTATCAAGCATTACTACTTGGTCTTGAAATGGCCGTTGATATGAAGCAATTGCAATTGCAAGTCTTTGGTGACTCCCAGTTAGTGGTCAATCAGCTTTTGGGTAGTTACGAGGTCAAGAAGCCTGAACTACGCCCATATCATGATTACGCTAAAAAGTTGATGGGGTGGCTCGGTGATGTGACTATTCAGCATGTGCCAAGGAAAGAAAATAAGAAGGCTGATGCTTTAGCTGCTCTAGCTTCATCATTAGCCCTGCCTGACCAAGCGCAAGTTACCGTCTGCAAAAAATGGGTAGTACCGCCGCCAAATGAGGCTAAAGGTGAAGAAAACGAACTCAAGCATCTTGTTGCTGTTTCTGAAGTTGAGAAAGAAGAATGGCGACAACCCATTATCGACTACTTATGCTATGGGATACTTCCGGAAAATCCGAGGAGAAGGACTGAAATCCATCGTCGTGCACCTCGCTTCCTTTACTACAAAGATACTCTATACAGAAGGTTGTTCGAGGGAGTACTCTTGCGATGCCTAGGAGAAGAAGAAGTTCTCCAAGCTTTGCAAGAGGCACATTCTGGGGTGTGTGGGTCACACCAGTCTGGACCAAAGCTCCACTTCCATATAAAAAGGATGGGATATTATTGGCCAACGATGGTAAAAGATTGCTTGGACTACGCTTGAAGATGTAAGGCTTGTCAATTCCATGCGAATTTTATTCATCAACCTCCTGAAGTGTTGCACCTGACTGTTGCATCCTGGCCATTTGACGCTTGGGGATTGGATGTTGTTGGACCACTGCCAAAGTCGTCTGGTGGGCACCTATACATCTTGGCTGCAACTGACTACTTCTCAAAATGGGCTGAAGCTGTTGCTCTTAAGGAAGTAAAGAAGGAAAATGTAGCAAGTTTCATCCGAGTAAACATTATTTATCGCTTTGGCATTCCTCGTTACATAATAACGGATAATGGAAAGCCATTCGGTAATAGGTTGATGAACAAGATCTGTGATCTTGATGTTCTAAACGTCAATACCACACAAGAGGGGGGTTGATTTGTGTGGTACCCAATTTTCGCTCTAGAAGAACCTGGTTCTTCTAGATGTACTAACTACTACTGTTTGCGGAATAATAAATACATAAAATAAAGAACACAGAGATTTTTATGTGGAAAACACCTGGCTCAAAGGTGAAAAAATCACGACCTACTACTCAGTAGGATTTTCCCAAACTTCCACTAAAATCACTGAGCCAAAACATCATTTACAAAAACTCTTTGTAAACCTAAGGATTAACTCTAATCCCGTTGTGGCACACAGCCTCAACTGTCGCGACAACTTCAAGTTAGCTTATAACTTGAACACTCTAAGTACCTAATACAATTTCTTCTATGAAAGCTGAAAGGTACAACTTTAAACCACCTACTACAACACACTCAAATCTCACATAAATTGCTTGCAAAATCGCCTTGCTCTTTTGCTCTCAATTTAGTTTAACTTCTGCGTTTGTGCAATACTTGTAAAAGAGAATAAACACTGTCTTTTAATAGGTTAGTAATCAGAGTTTGACTGAGACTCGATTGCTGATCTTCTATCGTAGTTGAGTCCTTGAAGATCTCAAACTCCAACACTATCTTTATCCAGATTGTGTTCTCTTCATATAAGGAGACTTTCTCCCCTTATCCAATATGCAACTTTTTCGATCAGATCAGGAGATATTGCTGCTTGATCAGTAGGACTTATCTCCTTCACGTGCATCTCACATGTGTAGGTTGATCATGACTGTGCTTCACAAGATGGACCTGGTCCATGATTGAGTTCATTTGTCATTCTTCAAAACTTCACCTGTTCTTGGGCCAACAGATCTCTTTGGCTTCAAGCAACGTAACTCTTAGATGTACAATGCTGCCGCCAATGGTCTAGCTGAGGCATTCAACAAGACTCTATGCAACTTGTTAAAGAAAGTCGTCTCAAAATCCAAACGAGAATGGAATGACCGTATGGAAGAAGCTCAATGGGCATATAGGACGACTCACCGCACACCAACACAGGCGACTCCTTATTCACTCGTTTATGGAGTCGAAGCCGTCTTGCCACTTGAGCATCAAATACCTTAGTTACGAATGGCTATTCAAGAAGGGATCACTGATGAAGAAAACGCTCGACTTCGATTAGCAGAGTTGGAAGCTCTTGATGAAAAGAGATTGGAAGCTCAACAGAGTCTTGAATGTTATCAAGCTCGATTATTTCGCACCTTCAATAAAAAAGTTCGCCCGAGATCCTTTCAAGTAGGAGATCAAGTCCTTGCTATACGAAGACCCATAATTACTTCCCATAAACCTGTAGGGAAGTTCACTTCAAAATGGGATGGGCCATATGTCGTACAAGAAGCTTACTCAAGTAGGGCTTACAAGCTGGTTGATGCAGATGGCATGAGAATCGGCCCCATCAATGGCAAATTCTTGAAGAAGTATTATCCTTGAAGGTGCCACGCTCCTCGACGTACGAGCCTAAACTGCAAGTCATGATGCTCCTTGACGCACGAGCCTAAACTGCATGTTGCTACACTCCTGGCCCGCATGAGTCTAAATTGTGTATGGCCCCTATATATATATATATATATATATATATATATATATATATATATATATATATATATATATATATATATATAAGTCCGCTAGGTTGAAAATCTCGAAAGAGGCGGCCTAGGCAAAAGTTGGGACGTAAAAAAAAAAAGAGTCCACTAGGTTGAAAACATCGAAAGAGGCGGCCTAGGCAAAAGTTAGGACATAAAAAAAAATTACTCAGTCTGAACGACGGTATGACTTGATCCTCTTCACCGAGGTACGTAGGCAGCTTAGAGTTTCATTCTAAGTTCAGTCACATAAGTTCAAAAGATATATATTGCCCCAATTTTTTTTTGAATGAAGTATGAAGGAATGTAAGATCAAGCTGAAATGTCATCCTCCTACTGAACTTTGACCTCATTTGATTTAAAGGGGCAAACCCTCCATGGTAAATTGATATCTTCAATGGGCCGATTTTAGGAGGATGTCAAGTATTTGAATTGAAGTCCAGGGATTCTCTATGTCTTCAGGTTCGCCAAACCTTCAAGTTTGTTGGTCTCCAAGTCTGCCCTCTGCCTTAAAAAAAAGGGGAAGAGAAGAGAGACATCAAAAGGAAACACAAGTATAAAGAAAAGATTGCTTGGCACAATGTTTCAAATTCAGTGAGACTTGAACTCCTGATATTTGTGAGAATATGGCTCTTAATTTCGATTGATGGCAAGTAAGACATCTTCCGATCTCGAGGCTTCCATACCAAGATATGAATTTTTGTGAGACTGCGCAAATCTGGAATTGATAGCGTGGTGCAATGTAAAGTTGATTTCAAAATATTATCTGGGACGATTCTGAAGTTGTTTGATTGAAAATTTTGGATATATTCTAGATCTTGAAGTCTAGTTTTCAATAAATCAAGCGGTTCCTAATTTCAACGTTCCTACACCACGATATGAATCTTTTGGTGAGACTCCGCATAGGAGGCCAACTTAAGGTGCAAAGGGACTCATATGTCCACCTTAAGATTGGAAAGTTATAGTTCCTTTTAAGGACAAACCCGCGAAGAGGCCAACTTAAGGTGCAAAGGGACTCATATGTCCACCTTAAGATTGGAAAGTTATAGTTCCTTTTAAGGACAAACCCGCGAAGAGGCCAACTTAAGGTGCAAAGGGACTCATATGTCCACCTTATGATTGGAAAGTTATAGTTCCTTTTAAGGACAAACCAGCGAAGAGGCCAACTTAAGGTGCAAAGGGACTTATATGTCCACCTTAAGATTGGAAAGTTATAAAGCTTCAACTCGAAGACGACATCGACTTGAACACTTGGAAAACTTTGAAGATTTGGCGGACTTCACAGACTTCAACTCGAACATTCGGAGGGCTTAAACAATTCAACTTTAAGACCGACGAATTTGAAGACTGAAACTTGAAGACCGACGAACTTGAAGACTTCAATTTGAGACTTGGAGGGCCTAAATATTTCAACTTGAAGATCGGCGAATTTGAAGACTTCAACTTGAAGACCGACAGATTTGAAGACTTCAACTTTGAGACTTGGAGGGCCTAAATATTTCAACTTGAAGATCAACTAATTTGAAGACTTTAACTTGAAGACCGACGGACTTAAAGACTTTAACTTTGAGACTTGGACGGCCTAAATATTTCAACTTAAAGATCAGCGGATTTGAAGACTTCAACTTGAAGACCGACAAGGTTGAACATTTCAACATGGGGACTTCAACCTGAATACACTTGAAGACTTTAACTTGGAGACTTCGAGGGCTTAAATATTTCAGCTTCTCTTTTGCTTAACATTGTTCGACTTTTATCTTAGTCGCATAATTTTCAGCTTTACGTGCTTGTAACAAATGATTCATATCTTGTCATGGGAGAGTCCAAATAATGGACCGTTTGATGACTTCAATATCTAAAATATATCCAATACCCAGAATCAAAAAACCTTCAGAATCGCGCCGGGTAATATTTTGAAACCAACTTTAGATTTCACCATGGTGAAAATTTTAGCGTTTGCGCAGTCTCACCAAAAATTCTTATCTCGGTGTAGAAATATCGAAATTGCAAACCGTTTGATTTCAAGAAAACTAGACTTCAAGATCTAGGACATATCCAAAATTCTCAATCAAACAACTTCAGAATCGTCCCAGATAACATTTTGAAATCAACTTTATATTGCACCACGCTATCAATTCCAGATTTGCGCAGTCTCACCAAAAAATTTATATCTCACTGTAAAAATATCGAAATTGCAAACCGTTTGATTTCAAGAAAACTAGACTTCAATACCTAGAACAGATCCAAAATTCTCAATCAAAAAGCTTCTGAATCATCCCAGATAATATTTTGAAATCAACTTTACATTGCACCATGCTATCACGGATTTGTCCTTAAAAGGAACTATAACTTTCCAATCTTAAGGTGGACACATGAGTCCCTTTGCACCTTAAGTTGGCCTCGCCGATAGTCGAGCCACATTGAGTGTAATCTCTCCGATAGTCAGGCCACATTGAGAGTAATCTCTCTCATAGTCGGGCCATTTTGAGAGTAATCTCTCCGATTGTCAGGCCACATTGAGAGTAATTTCTCCGATAGTCGGACCGTTTTGAGAGTAATCTCTCCGATAGTCAGGCCACATTGAGAGTAATCTCTCCGATAGTCGGGCCGTTTTGAGAGTAATCTCTCCGTTATTCAGGACACATTGAGAGTAATCTCTCCGATAGTTGAGCCGTTTTGAGAGTAATCTCTCCGATAGTCAGGCCACGTTGAGAGTAATCTCTCCGATAGTCGGGCCGTTTTCCGAGTAATCTCTCCGATAATCAAGGCACATTGAAAGTAATCTTTCCGATAGTCGGGGCACATTGAGAGTAATCTCTCCGATAGTCAGGCAACATTGAGAGTAATCTCTCCGATAGTCGGGCCACATTGAGAGTAATCTCTCCGATAGTCGGGGCACATTGAGAGTAATCTCTCCGATAGTCGGGCAAGGATGAGTACTCATCCCCTCACGCCCTAAGACCGCCTTCTTCATGCGTGGATCATCTTGTTGAACAAGAACATATCTTTCTCGCTTGACCTACAAAAAAAAAAAAAAAAAAAGAAAGAAAAAGACGATGGAAAATACACAGAAGAAAAATTACCTTGGGATTGCCTCCTACTAGTGAAAACACTTAGCCAAGGCAGCTTGTAGATACTACGAATTGATGCTCAACAAATATGAGCACGGGGTTTATATAGATTTGAGAAGCAGAAGTAGTTCGTTATTTGACGATATGGGAACTGCAATTGTTTGATACTAACACGGACTAGGAGAAGATGTTCGAAAAGGATTCGGATCCGTATAATTCGTCTATGACAGGAGTTTGGATTTGTTTGGTGGCGACAGTAACTTTTTTGCAACAAGGAATTGTCCAAAAGCAATTACACAAGGAAACCACTTTGAAAAGGATGCAAACTGTTATCACGTGGATGCACTGAAGGTTCAACATGTTAGTGGACGTTACAATTGAAATTGTACTTTTCTGAATTATGAAAAAGTGGCATTTCCAAGTAATATTAGATTCAAGCACCAATATATGCCTAATCAACGTGGCTTAGCTTTATTCCTTTCTAAGGAGTATACTGACTTTTAAGCCTCATGGTCAAACCATTTTAAGCAGTTGGCATAATTTATGCAATACAAATGAACCACAAAAATATCTGTTTTGTGGTAAGTTGATTCGAGGATTATTTACCGGTACTTCAAGCCTCGCCTTGGGGTTTATTAAATTCACCCTTTAAGTAAATATTGAAGTAGGGGGTATTTTTAGGCATATAAATTTTATTGGAATTAAATGCGCAAAATAATTTGGACTATATTTTAAATTCAAGATATATTAGTTCAAATAAACTTGTTGGACTAATATAATTGAATTAATTATACAAGTTCAATATATATGGATTAAATAAATAAGTCTTAATCCATTGGGCTAGCCCATTTAATTGGGCTAAAGTGATGAGCCCACTTCATTAGGCCCAAGATATCATCTTCCTAGAGGCCTAATTTGGTGCCACGTGTCAAATGACGTGGCGAACCAAGTCAAGCGGAAGCCAATAGGACCATGCCACGTGTCAAAACGACAAGGCATGCCCAGTCACACTAAAAGGCCAATGAAATCGTGCCACGTGTGCAAGTGACATGTTCTGGCCAATCAAATGCGGTCATGTCACACTTCAATTTGATTGGTCGGAAAGAGTTTGTTCTTATCACAACTCCTCCCTTCCACAACTATAAATAGGTGTCACGACCCAAAATCTAACAGTGGTCGTGATGGCGCCTATCGTGTTACAAGGCAAGCCTATTCCCAAAATATTACTACTAATTTGATTATAAGAATTTAATAAAACATTTCCAATAATTTAATTCCTGATAAACTAAACCAACTCTAAATACAAATAATATAATATACGAAAACGAGTCCCAAACATCGGGGTGTCACTAAGTCATAAGCGTCTAAAACTATGAACTGAGATATATGAACTGTCTAACTGTCCAAAGAAGAAATGATAAAAGGAGTAACAAGGTCCTGCGGACACTAGCAGCTACCTTGAATCTCCACAGATAGCCGACCTGAACTCAATGATCGCCACACTCTAACTCACCTGGATCTGCACATAAAGTGCAGGGTGTAGTATGAGTACAACCACCTCAGTAGTAACAGAAATAACTAAGGAACTGAGCAGTAGTGACGAGCTAAGTAAAAGAGTCCAATTATTTATTTTCCATAATTTTTTTTAAAAAAAAATAGCAGGAATAAACAAGTAAATTTCATAACTCAATAAATGCCACAAAGAAATTTAACAGATAAATGCAGCAACAGCAAAAGTAAATGCAACCTCACAGCAATATCACTCCATCACTCAGCACTCGCACTCAGCACTCAACACTCAACAATCAATACACTCAACACTCTGTGCTCACTGGGGTGTGTACAGACTCCGGAGGGGCTCCCAAAGCCCAAGCGCTAAGCACGGACAACTCACGTGATACCATATCAATACCTGGATCTGCACGGTCAAATCACGTGCTACGCGGACAACTCACGCGCTATGGTATAAATATTCTCACAACCAGGCCATCATATCAATACCTCACTAGCCTCACTATCATCAACAAATAATGGGACACAACCCACATCAAGTATCACAGCATATTAAAAAATAATAAAGACGGAGGTAAACATGTACAATAATTTCTATGACTGAGTATAATTGTGAGCATGAATAAAGCCTAAACATGATCTCTAACATGAAGACAAACAAGTTCAACAAGTAAACACATAACCACAGATAATAGCCATTAGGCCTCACAGCCTCACGGGATGGACCAAGTCTCAATCCCTCGCGGTGCAAACCCACACGCCCGTCACCTAGCGTGGGTATCACCACCAAACAATCACATGATACCAATTTATCCGGGTTTATACCCTCAAAGCCAGAGTTAAAACTGTTACTTACCTCAACAGCGTAAAATCCTACTCCGGGATGCCCTCGTCTCTGGACTCGGTCTCCAAAATCTCCGAGTCTAACCATAATCAGATTAATACCATCAACATGGCTAGAGAATCGAATTCCACAGCAAAAGCTACAGAAATAGGCCAAAAATTCGAAACCGGCCAAAACCCGACCCCCGGGACCACGTCTCAGAAACACTCAACAATGGCAGAATCAAAACCCTCGCCCTCTCCCGAGTCTAACTATAAAAAATTTATCAAAATCGGACTCCGTTTGATCCCTCAAATCCTCACTTAAAACTCTCCAAAACTCAAACACTAACTCCCTCAATTTCACTTTGAAATCATCAATCAAATCCCAAAAACGAAGATGGATTCATAAATTATAATCAAAATCAAGTAGAGAACACTTACCAATCCATATGGTGAAAATCGCTTCCAAAGTCGCCCAAATCCGAACTCCCCAACTCAAAATATGACCGAATGAACAAACCCTAGTTTTGTATATTTTTCTACCAGCTATTCTGCCCCGTTTCTCAAGCCAAACGATCCCGAAACTCGTATTTTATGCCTCCAATGGATTCCTTGTGAAATTATAATCAAGTTAGGCTTTTGAATCACTCAATTTGAATTTATAATGAATGAGATATGTAGGTTTTAATATTTGCAAATAGTGCAGATTTTTAAATACGCTGCTAGTGGCAATTTCGTAATTAAACTGAAAAATCTAGCACCTACTTCTTAGTAAAATGACCATAAAATCCTCATACGATGTCTAAATTCAACGATTCTTTTTGCTACGGGTCCGTAATTACGATAC
This sequence comes from Nicotiana attenuata, assembly GCF_001879085.1. Lineage (NCBI taxonomy): Eukaryota > Viridiplantae > Streptophyta > Magnoliopsida > Solanales > Solanaceae > Nicotiana > Nicotiana attenuata. The sequence goes on along the minus strand of NW_017672264.1, from coordinate 90,105 downwards.
GGATCTAATGTTTCAATCAAAAAATAAATCGAAGCTCATTTGTTCAATATAATATCATTTATGCTTGAAGAAACAACATCGAAACATAAGAAAACGAGCGCAACACAACCCAAACCTATCCGAAACTCACCCGAGGCCCTCGCGACCTCAACCAATAATTACAACAAGTCATATATCACTACCCGAACTTAGTCGAACCTCCGGAACACCCAAAACAACACCAAAATACCAAATAAACCTCGAATTCAGGCCTAAGCACTTCTAAACTTCCAACTTCCCTAATTCAAGCCTAGTTCTACCACAGACCTCCAAATTATATTCCGGACACACTCCTAAGTCTAAAATCACCCAACAAAGCTAATCGAATCATAAAAATCCAAATCCGAATTCTTTTACTCATAAGTCAACTTCCGGTTGACTTTTCTAACTTAGCTTTCTAATTAAGAGACTAAGTGTTCATTTCACTCCAAAACTACTCTGAACCCAAACCTACCAACTCGATACAACTCAACACAGCTGAACAACATATAAATAAGCATAGATGGGGAAATTGTGGCAATAACTCTCAGAACGAACGATCGGGTCGTTACAATAGGGGTCTTCATAACTCAGAAAAGACACCAGAAGTTATAACAAGAAGCAAGAAAGAGCTCGTGGATCAAACGCTGCAAGTTCCTCCACAAGTTTCAAGTTTCAAGCTTCAAGCAATCAAGTTCAAGCTCAAGAACGAAGAACAAATCAAGTTCAAGCTCAAGAACAAAGAACAATTCAAGTATTCAAGATCAAGAACGAAGTCAAATCAAATACAAGGCGTTCAAGATCAAGGCTACTTGTTCGTGATTAAATTCGTGGCAACAATCAAAGTGTTCGCAACGGATAAATCAAATTCAAATTCAAGATCAAGCTCAAAGGCCCTTGACTTTATACTAGAAAAGTAGAATCAGAGGAATCATAGAGATTGTACACTCAAATATTCGAAATAAAATACTACGATTGTTGCGATATTTTCCGGTCTTGATTTTATTTTCTCGACCCAATTTATTGTCTACACAAAGCACAGCTCGTATACTTGTCGCAATAACTTCATATCACATAGCTATGTATTATCAAATTTGGTACTCTCATCTCAATAAATTCTTATTTCAACTCTTCGCAATACTTCTAATGAGCCTGTACCCTTATCCAAATCCGAACTGACCGAAGAGTTTAATCCTAATTATTGTGGGATACTATTTAGCTATTTAAGAGAGTGAAAAAAAAGGGAGGAAACTAAAAGAAGACATTTATCTGAATTCAAGTTAGTGTCTAATCAGACTTAGTGTAAACAGGAAATTAAAATAAGGCATTTTAACTAATATTTGGATTTTGATATTTCCCTTCCACTCCAAATGTACCGAGGTTTCTTCTAGATCAGTGAATAGGTTAAGCATATTGTTTTTTTTTTGCCCGCATTACATACTAGTAAATAAATATATTTACTAATTCTCATTTATTAATTTCTGGAATAATCGATAGGGTTCACTTATTGTTTTTATTACCTTATTTTTACTATATTTCAATGTTTGTAATGAGTATTTCGATTTTCCTGTGTGCTTGATAAGTATTCTACATAATTTATTGATGATTGTAACTTGTTTGGGCACAATAATAAAATAACTTAGGCATAAATAATGAGATATACTTCATCAATTATTTTTTAATCAACCGTTTGATTTAGTTGAAAGACAAATTTATAGGGCGAATAAACCATGAACAAGAACTGAATAAGCGTTAATTCAGGAACTAAATTCACTACTTTTTATTCTTAAAAATATTAAAATAAATGAAATGTCATATTGTTTAAGTTTTCGTTGGTAGAGGTTTTCTGAAACTTACATGCTATTAGTGTTCGTCGATATCTAGAAGTCTTTGACAAAGAAAGTTGAGAGATGAAGTGTTTAGGTTTTAGTTTATGTCGATATTATATATATATATTATATATATATATATATATATATATAATATATATATATATAATATATATATATATATATATATATATATATATATATATATATATATATTTGTGTTGGCTTGCCTTATCTACATTGGCTTAAAATAATTAATGCAGCCCAAGGCCATGTGTTCTAGAAGGTCAGAGAACAAGACATATACACCATGTAAATAGCATTTTATATTTCCTGTTTTTACCTGACAAGCTAGTTATAGTGTAGGAATTTTGCAGTTATAACTTAGCCATTAGGTACATGCCACTTGGCTCTGTTTTACCCTAGATTCCTTTTTTTTTTTTGTACTTATACCTTAGCCTTGTACAGCAGAAAATATACAGAGAAAGAAAAATTTCATATGCTGGTCTTCTTTATTTTCTACATGGTATCGGAGAAGGTCTGATGTGCTACTGTACAATTCATAATTTAATACATTTTGTTTCATCGTTCTCCTTTCATAAACACAACCAATCATGGGTACTCCTCAAACCCCTATTTCAACTACTTCTACTACTCATGTTGCTGCTACAACAGCTCCTACTGGAGCAGGGATTGTAGCCTCAGCTCACCCCTACTACCTTCACCCTTCAAATTATCCACGCATGAACCTGGTATCTTCAATCTTTGATGGCAAGAGTTATGAAGGATGGAGGAGAGTAGTTGCCATTGCTCTATCAGCCAAAAAAAAAACTAGGGTTCTGATTGTGATGACCCAAAAGGTCATCACTTATTTTTAAATTAAATTCTGTATTTCGAGGCCTTAAAAACCTCTTTCAGCATCACCTGGATTTGCATGCGCAGTCCGAGCGCGTAGCCGGAAAGTCTATATGTGAAAATCCGTAAAAAAATGATAAAATTTGGCTTTAAAATGAATTAAATTGACTTCGGTCAATATTTTGGGTAAACGGACCCGAACCCATGATTTGACGGTCCCGGAGGGTCTGTAGAAAAATATGGGACTTGGGGCGTATGCCCGGAATCGAATTCTGAGGTCCCAAGCCCGAGAAATGAATTTTTGAAAGAAATTGTTTTCTGAAAAATATAATGGTTTTTGAAAGTGAAATGTTATGTGAAACCTGTGGTATCGGGCCCGTACTATGGTTCTAGAGCCCGCTACATATTCAATATGATTTACATGTGTTGTCGGTAAAGTTTGGTAAGAAGCGAAATCCATTTGACGTGATTCGGACCTTAAATGCAAAATTTGATGTTTAAGAAGTTTTGAGAAATTTCATTGATCTTGAGGTTTAATTCAATATTCATGACGTTATTTTGGTGATTTGATTACATGAATAAGTCCGTAGGATATTATTGAGGTTGTGTGTATGTTTGGTTTGGAGCCCCGAGGGCTCGGGTGAGTTTTGGATAGGGCACAGGGTGGATTTTTAGACATAGAAAGTTGCAGATTTTAGCTGGTGTGACCAGGCCTGCAGGCTTGGCTCGCAAATGCGAGTTCGCAAATGCGAAGGCTGATCGCAAATGCAAAACAACCCAGGCCTGTCTTTGCTCGCAAATGCGAGGTTTCGGATCGCAAATGCGATCAACCCTGTTTCAGCCTTGAGTCGCTAATGCGACGCTGTAGTCGCAATTCCCAACTCGCAAATGCGAGAGGTGTTTCGCATTTCCCAACCTAGCAGAGGCCGGGGTTCGCAATTGCGAACCCCTGTTCGCAATTCCCACATCTGAGACCTGCAACTTTTATACTTAGACGAATTTTAACCCATTTTCACATCTTTCCAAAACACAAACTCCCTAGGTCGATTTTTCAAGAACAACTCTTCTTCCAAACCGATTGTAAGTCAATTTTAACTCGTTTCCTTCAATCATTAACATCTTTTAACATGATTTCAACTCAAAATCAATGATTTTCATGGGGGAATTTGGGTGTTTTGGGTAGAACCTAGGTTTTTCAAAAAGATTTGGACCTCGATTTGAGGTCCGATTTCAAAAAATATTATATATTTGAGTTCGTGGGGGAATGGGTAATCGGGTTTTGGTTCGAACCTCTGGTTTTGACCATGTGGGCCCGGGGGCGATTTTTGACTTTTGGGATGAAACTTTAAGAAACTCATTTTCATGCATTAGAATTGATTCATTTAGCATTTATTGATGTAATTAAGTAACTTGTGGCTGGATACGAGCGGATTGGTGGTGGAATCAAGGGGTACAACGATAATTGAGACGTGAATTGTGTTCGTGGCATCGAGGTAAGTGTTTGGTCTAACCTTAGCTTGAGGGATTAGGAGTCGTGTCTTATTTGCGACGTGTTAATTTTGGAATACGACGTATAGGCATGGTGACGAGTATCTATACGTCGGTGTCAAGCATGCCCGTGAGTCTTGTATTATAATTGGTATAACTCCGTTGTGGTTTATTGTGCCTCACATGTTACTATCATCATTGTTCCCTTGACGGGATGTTGTTATATTGTTCTTGTTCCCTTGCCGGGATGTTGTTATATTGCTCTTGTTTCCTTGCCGGGATTCTTTGTGGTTGTTGTTGAATTGTAACTGGGATCGGGTGGCACGCTTGGCACGAGATAAATGAAATGGGAGCGGGTGGCACGCTTGGCACGAGATAAATGAAATGGGAGCGGTTGGCACGCCTGCCACAAGATATATGAAATAAAAGCGGGTGGCGCGCCTGACACGAGATATATGAAATGGGAGCGGGTGGCACGCCTGCCACGGGGTATATAAAATGGGAGCGGGTGGCACGCCTGCCACGAGATATATGAAATGGGAGCGGGTGGCACGCCTGCCACGAGGTATATGAAATAGGAGCGGGTTGCACGCCTGCAACGAGATACGTGAAATGGGAGCGGGTTGCACGCCTGCAACAAGATGTGAAATGAAAGTGAATTCTGCCTTTGTTTTCCTTATCCTTGTTAGTAGTTGGATTTTGGTTCCTTTATAATTCTCTTGATATTCTGTTTTACCTGTTATTTCCCCAAAGCATGCTTTCCCCCTCCCATCTCTACTTGTTTATTTCTGCTTTACTTTCCGCTGTATATTATATAACTGCACAGATTTGTTTGGTAGTCTGGTCCTAGCCTCATCACTACTTCGCCGAGGTTAGGCTAGCACTTACCAGCACATGGGGTCGGTTGTGCTCATACTACACTCTGCACTCTTTTGTGTAGATCCCAGTGCTATTGAATTTGGACCGTAGATTGAGTGGCTACCTTCAGTCCACGCGGAGATCCATGGTAGAGCCACAGGCTTCCGCAGGCCCTGGCGTCTCCTCTATCACCTATTTCCTGTTTTATCTCTTTGATTCTGAGACAGTATATCTTTTATTTTCAGACTCTGTATTTAGCACTCTTAGATCGTTTGTGGTACTGTGACACAAGTTCTGGGTAGTTGAGGCTCAAACAGTTGTTTTGGATACATGTTCAGATATTTTATTGCTTCTCTTCCGCTTATTTAAAATTTTCTGCTGTTTTTACATTATTGTTTTTAATGCTAAAGGGTAAAATGGGTAAAAAGGTAATTTGTTAAATATTCGGCTTGCCTAGCTCACATTAGTAGGTGCCATCACGACTCCCGAGGGTGGGAAATCTGGGTCGTGAGATTGATGGATCCCTAGTTGTCCCTGATGCAGATTATGGACTTTAAAAGGCTTGGGCTCGCACCAATGACATGCTGCTCTCCTGGTTGTTTAACTCCCTATCAAAAGAGATAGCTGAATCTGTCCTTTACTCCCAAAGTGCAAAGGATTTGTGGAGTGATTTGGAGGATAGATTTGGTCAGACAAATGGAGCAAAGTTGTTTCAATTACAAAAGGAACTCAATATTGTTGTGCAAGGTAACACTAGTGTATCTACCTATTTCACTAAAATGAAAAGCCTATGGGATGAACTTGGTGCTCTCAACACCTTTTCTGCTTGTGTGTGTGATTGCAACTGTGGAGCTAAAGCCAAAACATAGAAAGCACATCAAGATGAAAGGATACTGCAGTTCCTAATGGGCTTGAATGATACATTCATTGGTGCCAGAAGAAACATTTTGCTAACCTCACCTTTACCTAACATTGGTCAAGCCTATTCCCTTGTAATTCAGGATGAAAAACAAAGGGAAATCCATGCTACACCTTTTTATCCTGGTGATTCAACCTCTTTTAATGTTGCCTCTCAATCAGTAAACTTCAGTAAGTTCAAAGATAACAAAGGACAGAAGGGCATGTTTCACTCTAAGAAGCGAAATGGGATATGTGCTTATTGCAAAAAGCCAGGTCATACCATAGAGCAATGTCATAGGCTTCATGGTTTCCCTACGGACTTTAAGTTCACAAATAAGAAGAAATTTCAAGAAAGAGGGAAGGTTCAAGGAAACAATGCTTTTAACTCAAAAGAAGCAATAGTCCAACCAACAAACAATGCAGAAAATGTTCAGGCACTCACCCAGGAGAATGTGGCAGAATTGTTGCAACTTCTTCAACATGTGAAGTTGGGACAGTAGGGAGGAAGCACTTCTGATGTGTCAGCCAATCTGAGTTGTGCTGGTATAGCTAAATTTATTGACTCATATGCCTATTTTTTTCAAATTTACAGCAATTCGTGGATATTAGATAGTGGAGCTATAGAGCATATGTGTTTTTCTAGAAAATTCTTCATTGATTTTTAAAGCTTTACCTAAACCTTTTATGGTAAAACTTGCTAATTCCTATAGAGACAAAGTCACTCATTCAGGTTCTGTTTCATTACTACCTAATGTGGTTTTACAGGATGTTCTGTATATCCCATCTGTCAAATTCAACCTCTTATATGTGTATAAATTATGCAAACAACTCAAGAAATATGTTTTATTCACCCATTCTTCTTGGTTTTTTACAGCAGGGCCCTTCACTGAAGAGCCCTATGAAGATTGGTGGAGAAGAAGGAGGACTTTACATTCTAAAATCAAGCCATTCAACTGAAGTTCCTAAGAGTTTATTTAAGTCAAATAGTTTTTTGTTTCCAAAAGGAATTCACATTCTAGTCCTGTTTTTAATTCTTGTTTTGTGTTTTATGATCCAAATGTAAAAGAAAATCTATGGCACTGTAGATTAGGCCATATGCCATTGAGTAATATGAAGAACATTTCATTAGACTATATTCCAAAGTGTTTTGTTTTTTCTACTCCTTGTACTATTTGTCCTATGGCAAGACAGACAAAGTTACCTTTTCCTTTAAGCACTATTTCTACCAAGAAAGTGTTCGATATGATACATGTGGATACCTCGTGTAACGACTCGACTGTTCGTTTTGCTTTTGAGGACCCTGTCCCCATAAATAAGACTTCCCGCGCTTGCTTTCACTAATTTACGATCTGCATGGATAGTTGGTTCGGGATTTGAAAGAGTTTGGGTTGAAATAGGCGCACTTGATTCCCCAAGATTTTCTTAAAAGTCTAAGTTTCACTTTGGTCAAAATTTTTAGTAAACGGATGTCGCGCCCACTTTTTCTCGCAAAATCGGGTTTATGACATTTAGGAGGACAACTCGTTCCCTTTTGGGGAATTGGGTTTGAATTGAAGAGTCGCCACCTAATGATTAAAGTGCATTAGGACACTAAGAAGGGTTTGATTTGAGTAACTAGAGATTGGGTAAGGGCTTGAAATTATACCGAGGGGAAGGTGTTAAGCACCCCTCAAGATCCACTAGTATGGTTCCCGGCCAGACTATTGTTGTGAACTTAAGCGCAAATAACATATAGACAAATAAAGACTTCAAGTAAGAGGGGATTTTCACATAATGGTTACAAAGAAACATGGTTAGAAAGAACCAAAAGAAAGCTGATTTTTTCTTAAAGAAATAGTTTGAAATTAGAGAAGAAGCAAAGAAACAAAGAAACAAGGGAGAGGGGGGGGGGGTCCTAGGTTTATAAATAATATGGATCACCCCACACAACATCTGGTAATCACTCATCAGTGAGGGGATACACGTGATGTTATCGCGTGGTCATCATATCCATATCTACCCTTTCCCACCCCGTTAGGGTATTAGAGCGCGGAATGGTCTCGTTTACTTATTGCATGCTATTACCCGCCCCAATCCTATCAGTCCCGGAGGCATTTAGGACTACTAATCCTAAAGGGAAGGGATATTAGGCTTGTTTATAGTTTCAAAGGCAAAACTCTAAGGCGACATACAAAAAACACGTATAGCAAGTTGGGGAAGCACATAACAAGTAAAAGGCTCAGATATACCTCTTTCGACAGAGAAGCACGTAATTTAGCATGTCTTGCACACACTGTTTAGGGTCTGATTAAAACTTAAAGGTTGAGGCTGACTGATTTGTTACATAGTTCAGATAAGAAGCCCGAATTAGGCCTGCCTGCTGGTTGTAGCTAATAAAATCTGATTCAGTTTATAAAGTTTACCCTATGGTTTGCCTAAGTGTTGAACGAGGGTCCTATAGGCATGATATCTACTGATTTCAGAAACAATGAAGTAAACTGAATACATACTGATTTGAGAAAAGTTGTCAGTTATTAAAGAAAGGCAAGTTTGTGACGACCCCGCCCGTCGTCACGTGAGATACCGCCCCGTTTCACCCATTTTATGCTTCATCATATTTCATTATCAATAATTGGTGTGTTAGAGTTGATTTGGATTAGTTTTGGTAGGAAATGAGGCACTTAGTCTCTTTAAGGAAGGCTTGGTCTGGAAAAGTCAACCGGAGGTTGACCCGTAAGTTAGAGGGCTCGGATGTGATTTTCGGTGATTTGGTTAGCTTCGGGGGATGATTTCTGACTTAGGAGTGTATCGGAATTGATTTTGGAGGTCCGGTGTAGAATTAGGCTTGAATTGGCGAAGTTAGTAGTTTGGCGAATTCCGGTTGATGGGTGAGATTTTTTATCCGAGGGTTGGAATGGAATTCCGGGAGTTGCTGTAGCTTCATTAGGTGATTTTGGATGTGTGTGAAAAATTTCAGATCATTCGGAGGTGTTTTGGTCGTGTTTTTTATCAAATGCGTAATTCGGAAGTTTTGGAAGAACTTAGGCTTGAATCCGATGTGATTTGATGGTTTTGTTGTTATTTGTGGTGTTTTGATGATTGGAACAAGTTTGAATGACGTTTTAGGATGGGTTGGAACTTTTGGTTGAGGTCCCGGGGGCCTCGGGGTGATTTCGGATGGCTAACGGGATGAAATTTGGAGTTTGGAGACTGCTGAAGGCACCCGGTATCTAGTATTTCCGCATCTGCGAAAAGGAACTGCAGATGCGGAGCCGCAGGTGCGGAGGATATATTGCAGGTGCGGTTCTAGGCCTGGAATGGAGAAGCCGCAGATGCGGAAGGAAAATCGCATCTGCGAGGCTGCAGATGCGGTTCGTGAGTCGCAGAAGCGAAGGGGTCAAAGTCGGGTGTTTCCGCAGAAGCGGGAGTTTGATCGCGCATGCGGTGTCCGCAGATGCGGAAGGTGACCGTAGAAGCGGTCTATGCTTTTAAGTGAGGACCCGCAGAAGCGGAAATGTAACCGCAGAAGCGGTAGCGCGGATGTGGAAATAGGGACCGCAGAAGCGGAAACCCCTGTTAGCAAAAGGGTTTTAATGTTCATTTTTGTTCCGCGAAGCTTAGTTTATTTCCACCATTTTTAAGCAATCTTGAGAGCTCTTGGACGGAATTGAAGGGGGATTTCAACAAGGTGTGATTGGAGGTAAGTTCCTTGGCCTAAATACATGAATTAATGGTAGAAATTACATGGAAATTTATGGAAAATCATCAAAAGAGGGTAAAGCTAGGGCTTGGAAATTTGGTATTTAAAGTGGAATTTGAGGGGTCAAATGGACTCCAATTTTGGTAAATTTGATATGTATGGACTCGCGGCGAGACGAGAAGTCCGGTGATGTGAATTTTTTGATTTTTCGAGAAGTGGGCCCGGGGCTCGAGTTTCGCCAACTTCGTGAATTTCGATGTTTTTCGAGTCTTTTCGATTAGGTTATATTCCCTTAGCCTATTGTAACATATTCGTTGTGGTTTTGGCCAGATTCGACGCGCGAGGAGGTGAATTTGCGAGGCAAGGGCATAGCGAGCTAGGACTTTGGCCAGCTTGAGGTGAGTAAAGATAGTAAATGATATCCTGAGGGTTTGAAACCCCGGATTTGCACACCGTAGTGCTATATTGAGGTGACTTGCACGCCGGATAGCGAGCGTGGGGTAGAGCACCGTTGGGGATTGTGACTTGGTCCGTCCCGATTGTTGATTTTACCGCGTATTTGACTGGAACATATTTGTTATTATCATGATTTGGGCTGATTGCCATATTTGGGCTTCGTGCCAATTATTTGAACCCTTCGGGGATTTTATCACTGTTTCCTCACTATTTGACATACTACTTGAACTCAGTCCTGTTGATTATACTGAATTACAAACTCAGCCGTTTTAATTGAACTTTGAGACTTAAATGATATTTCCACTGTTGTTTGGGCTGAGCACTACTATTTTATTGATACCGAGGGGCTTATGATATTTTCTGGACTGAGTGAGTGTATGGTGAGAGTGTGATGTGTGAAGGCTTTCAGGCCTTATGTTGATATAGCGCTTGGGTCATAAGGGGACCCTCCGGAGTCTGCACACCCACGGTGAGCGCGGGTACCCATGTGATATGAGAGTGAGCCCGAGGGGCTGATATTATGCTGAGTGACTGATACTGAGCCCGAGGGGCTGATACTGTTCTGAGCGATTGATACTGAGCCCGAGGGGCAGATTTCTACTCTCTATTTACTTGTTGTTTTACCCGATTTACCTGATTTTAAAAGGAGATTTTGGTAAATTTGATGCCAAGGGGCTTATGATGTTTTCTGGACTGAGTGAGGCTGAGGGCCCTGTGTGAGGATATGTTGAGTGATGTGAGGAGGCTTTCAGGCCTCGAGTGTATTGTGAGGAGGCTTTCAAGCCTCGAGTGTATGGTGAGCAGGCTTTCAGGCCTCGAATGTGATGTGTGAAGGCTTTCTGGCCTTATGTTGATATAGTGCTTGGGCCGTAAGGGGCCCCTCCGGAGTCTTCACACCCACAGTGAGCGCGAGTACCCATGTGATATGAGAGTGAGCCCGAGGGGCTGATATTATGCTGAGTGACTGATACTGAGCCCGAGGGGCTGATACTGTTCTGAGCGATTAATACAGAGCCCGAGGGGCAGATTTCTACTCACTATATACTTGTTGTTTTACCCGATTTACCTGATTTTAAAAGGAGATTTTGGTAAATTTGATATGTATGGACTCGTGGCGAGATTAGAAGTCCAGTGATGTGAATTTTCTAATTTTTCGAGAAGTGGGCCCGGGGCTTGGGTTTTGCCAACTTCGTGAATTTCGATGTTTTTCGAGTCTTTTCGATTGGGTTATATTCCCTTAGCCTATTGTAACATATTCGTTGTGGTTTTGGCCAGATTCGACGCGCGAGGAGGTGGATTTGCGAGGCAAGGGCATAGCGAACTAGGACTTTGGCCAGCTTGAGGTGAGTAATGGTTATAAATGATGTTCTGAGGGTTTGAAACCCCGGNATTAAAATATTGGAATCAATTTTGTAAGTATAAAATGCAATTAAATCTTAAAATAGGCTAATGTTGCAATTATATGCAATTTAGCTTTAAAAATACTAAATAGATTTGTAAAAGTATACAACAAGTATGTTAGCTACATTTTAGTATAAATACAAAATTCCAATAACTAAATTACCAAAAAATAATAATTTTGAAAATAATCATTGGGCTTTTATGGATGAAAAAGGGAAATAAATCAGTTTAAAACCTTAAAATTATGGAAAAAATAATAAAATGCTTGGACATACTTATACATGCATATATATGCTATTTTGAAGATATTCTACATATAAAAAAATTAGACAGGGAAAAATTGGGTATTAACAACGGACCCGGACTCGTGTTTAGACGGTTCCGTAGGGACCATAGGAAAATATGGGACCTGGGCGTATGCCCGGAATCGAATTCCGAGGTCCCTAGCCCGAGTAATGAATTTTTTGTTAAAAATTATTAAACTGAAATTCTAAGGATTTAATGAAACTAAATAAGGCTTGATCATGTTGGTATCGGGCCCGTATGTTGGTTCTGGAGCCCGGTAGAGGTCCAATATAACATTTAAGACTTGCCCGCGAAATTTGGTGTTTATCCAAGCAGTATAAGTATGTTTCGGCGGGTTAGAAGTAAATTGAAGAACTTGAAGTTCATAATTTTGATTCAATTGGTTTTAGGGGGTGATTCTTTGATTTAGCGTTGTTTCAGGCATTCCGAGGGTTCGAGCGAGTTCGTTTTATGATTTCAAACTTGTCGGTATGTTCGGGTGGGTCCTTGAGGCCCCGAGTGTCATCCGAGCGAGGCTCGAGTGAAGTTGGAAAATTTGGGAAGGAGCTGAAGCTCCAGTCTTCTGGCATAACCGCACCTGCGGTTGGTCAGCCGCAGGTGCGAGACCGCAGAAGCGGTAGTGCTCTCGCAGAAGCGGCCAAGGTAGAAGCCGCAGAAGCGGCTAAGCTTCCGCAAAAGCGGAACCACAGAATCGGTTGCTTCCCGCAGAAGCGGCCCAGCTGAATTTTTGCAAAAGCGGACACTTTCCACAGATGCGGTGGGCAGAGGTGCGGCCCAAGACCGCAGATGTGAAAATCACTGAAGCAGTGACCTTCATTTATTACGGGCTCTAGGCCTTTTTTTGCTCATTTTAACTCATTTATTGGGCGATTTTGGAGCTCTTGAGAGAAGACTTTCACCAAGCATCTTGAGGTAAGTTCATCCTATTTATTTGTAGTTTAATACTTGAACCTCGGGTAGATTAACACACAAAGATTAAGGAAAAATTATGGGATTAGATCAAAACCTAGGGTTTTTGATAAAAGTTCGATTTGACCGCGAAATTTGTTATGGAATGAAGTAGAAATCATATATTATTGATCCTTAGGTTATAAAGAGCAACTTTCTTCGAAAATTTTTGGAATCCGGGCACGTGGGCCCGGGGTCGGATTTTAGGAACCTCTGCTTAAGATTGGGAAGTTACTAGTAATTAAAATGCAAACTCTTGAGCTTGTATTGACTAGTTCCTACCTTGTTTAATCAGTTTCAGATCGTTCGGCTCCAAATTGAGGGTTTGAGCACGTTTTTGGTAGTGGAAGTATGCTTTGGAGCGAGGTGAGTCTCCTATCTAACTTTGTAGGAGGGAATTGTCCCCATAGGTGAAATAATTGAATAATTTGCCACTGAATGCGGGGGCTACGTACGCACTAGGTGACGAGAGTCCGTGCGTAGCCACTATTATGCTTAAGTCCGGGTAGTCTAGGACCCAAAAGCATGCTTTATGTGATATTCTTGTGACTTTATGGTTAATTTGTATTGCTTAAATCATGTTGAATGTGGTAAATGAAATTAATAAGAGAAACATCACTTTCTTGACCTTTTAAAGAGAAGTTGACATTTCTGTGAGTGATTGCTCCCCTGATATATTCTTGTGTGCCTGTTTGTTGTGCTTAATTACATTTGACCGCTGTTTATCGTTAACAATTAAATTTGTTGATGGGACTCTAAAAATACGTGATCTATTTTTATGCTAGTTGTAGAGCAGTTGATGCTGTGTATATGAAGTTTAAGGGCGACATGCGATCTAAAATGGAGTCATAATCGAACCGAAAGATAGCCGTTCAGGGCCTCGAGCTAGATGGCTCAGGGCCTCGAGGTCGATTCCCGAGCACGGGCTCGAGCTATCAGGGGCAGTCGGGGAAGGGCTAACAGATGCAGTAATATTAAAGGAGGCTCTTTATGGCCAATGATAAGCAATAAATGAAGAACAAGTATGAAGATTATAAAATAGAGCAACAATATCGAGAGAGTGTATTAGAGAGAAAAGAGAGAGAGAGTTATTATATATTTCATGTAGAGTAATTGGAGCAACATAAGTTCTGTACAAAATAGTAAGAATCCCCATTATACAAAAGGGGGGAAGCTTATATGGTAACGCATACATTAGTTGTAAAGGTATGGAGATGGGACGGCTAGATGTGACACCCCGATTAGGGTTCAGAGTAGTCTGCTAGGCTTTGTCAAACTTAGCCGCGTCTTTGGGACTCCCCATTTTTATTCTAGTCTCGACCGATATTCTCTTCAGACCGGGTGCCAACGAGCTCCGAAGAAGAAGACACGAGGGTATCTTTGCAGCCTCGAGGCTTCGAGGTGATCTTCCGAAATGCCTTGATGACGAGAAATTGAACCCTCCGATTTTGCCGTATACAGATAGTCTTCGATTTGATGCCTGGCTCTCTGGGCTCCCTGTGATGATGTCACACTGACGATGCAACATGTGACATAAGCCGTTATGATAACCGAAAATGTCCATTCTTTCGCTTTTCCAGGGTTATTTAAAGCCTTGTGGTTTCTCGTCCTCCAAAGTCATAATGTCGCTGTCGATTCAGCTCCCCAGGACGCATTAAACGCGTCTACTATTGCGTTTTTCAAGGATGATTATGGCACCGTCGGTTACGCTTCCCCTCCCCCTTTTTCCTATAAATGGGAGCCTCTTGGGATTAATCTTTCACCCAAGTACCGTCCTATATTTGCCACATCTTCCTTTCTTTCCATCTTTAACCATCGTTTGCCATGATTGAGGTCCATGGCTTTGCGATCGTCTGGCCGAGCTTATATCGGCTGTGCCAAGGTTTACCCCCTGAACTTCATTTTGTTGAGTGAGATTTCGCTGTTTCGTTGTTATTGTTGTTGTTGTTGTTGTTGTTGTTATTGCTGTCGTCCTGAGACAAAGATACAGGGACGACCGACTTCTTCCGGTCTAGATGGATATTCGGACTCTACACCGCTGCTCATGAGGGCGCTCGGACTATACTCCGCTGCTCACCCTCCTGCCCCGGCTCGGCGCATTACACCCCTTTTAGATTCTTGGGGTGCGGTGATGCTCATCTACTAACTGTTGCATCCCGTGCCGGGCCAACGTCCTAAGAAGTGGCTCTACAATAGCGGTGCTGGCGGAATTTGCACCAGCCAGATTTTTCACCCAGCCACTTGTTCGCTCCTTTCGGCTTCCCCTTCGTCAATTTATCTTCTCCATCGCTTTCCCCTTCTATGTCTTCCCTTTTGAAGATGCCATTCTGGGGGGTCGAGGTAAGGCTTTGAGGGGATGGCGCTTTGGTAGATATTGTCTTTGAGGTCATGTGCCCTAGGGGATGATAGCCGGAGATGCTGCCACCGAAGTTGCACCTTTAAGAATAGGCTAGGCTTTCGATCTTTTACTATGTATTCCCATTTTTCTTTTTTTGCTTCTATGTAGGTACCCTTTGTATGCATTTGTAATCATATGTAAGGACCCCTCGAGGGCCGTTGTAAGCAAATTTTTATAAATGTAAAGATATTTCTTGACTTCCGCCTTTGATGCTTTCCATATTCCTTTTAATTTTGCGGGGATCCTGAATTTATGTCTCTGCCGACAATTGTCAATATCTAACTCGGTGCGAGTATTCTTTTCGGTTTTTGGTTGATAGAAATGGCTCCTTTCTGAGCCCACCGTTGTTCCTCGGACCAAGATTGAAGTGGTCCGATAGACCCGGGCCGTCAGGACCTCAAGTCACATGAAGATAGCACCTCGAGACTTGAAGTGTTTGAGAGCAGTCTCTGAGTGAGGGTTATCTTTTATGCATCTGAAGACTTACTTTGAGTTTGGCGTAGATAACCTTTTAAGGCGTTGTAGATAGGTCCTAGATGATGGGTTACCCAGATTTAGGCGGTGTCCTGAGGTCGAGCCTCTATGGGCGGAGCTCGAAGTGCCTGTTCCTCTTCTCGGGGGAATCCTTCGAGTTCGGCTACTATCTCGAGCTCTGTAATGGTGTTGGAGGTTTTCTGGAGCCTAACTTCTTTTTTATGGAGGTCTTCGAGGTCGGGTACCACCTCGGGACTGGATGATGATGGCATTGGCTTCTTAAAGCCTAACTTCTTTTTGATGGAGGTCTTCGAGGTCGGGTACCACCTCGAGACTGGAGATGATGTTGTTGGCTTCTTTAAGCCTAGCTTCATGTTGATGGAGGTCCTCGAGGTCGGGTACCACCTCGGGACTGGAGATGGTGTTGTTGGCTTCTTTAAGCCTAGCTTTATCTTTATGGAGGTTCTCGAGGTCGGGTACCACCTTGGGACTCGCATTCGTAGTCATTGGCCTCCCGGGGCATATCTGGGGCAGGCGGACCGTTGGTGTTTCCACGTATATATGGGGTTGCTTCCGCCTCTTGGGAGATCCCACTTTCTTAGATATTTCCTTCCATTTCAGCGTCCAGCCCTTCGTTACCTTAGCACCAGAGTGTTTGTGTAGATTCCCGGTTTAGTTCCTCTAGTCTTGCCAATGCTATGACTGCTACTTTAGGGTTTGCCTGGCAGAGAGGGGAGAGTTCCGCTCCCAGTGCTCAGGACCCGTGGGAGTTTATCTTGAAGACTATGTCTTTGATAAGGGAGGAGCGCCTTGAGTTGGTGAGGAGAGATTGCGGATGACGGGGGGGGGGGTAGAAGAGGTAGCATTACAGGTTCTTCCTCCGGGCGAGGATATCACGGACCATGCCAATGGATTCCTTACCGTATATACGTATCCCTTCACACTGGGACCTCTTGATAGGGTCGTGCTCGACTTCTGTGTAAAGTATCGGGTTACCTTGGCGCAGGTACACCCATCGTTTTGGCGTATAGTGTTGATGATGAGGTTTTTTTGCGGAGAAGGCGGGGCTTGAATTCACACTCAGCCATCTCGTCAGGCTGTACCTGCCTTTTCACCACCGAGGTCTGCTAACCTTGCGGTGCCATTCGACCATGCCTTTTGTTGTTGATAATGATGAAGACAGAGATCGGCAGTGGACTAGTCGGTTTGTCTGGGTCCGGACGGCTAACATTATCCCCGTGGAGCTTATGCCATTCCCTGAAGAATGGAACAATACACGTGAGTGGAGCGTCCCGTTCTTTCTCATATTTGTTCATGGTGAAAGCTAATCTCGTAATCGTGTTTCCTTCTTTTCTGCAGCAATTTCATGGGTGCCGGGTGATGTTCCTGATCTCCTGGTTGGGTCCGGAAGCTGGCAACCGACTCGCCTTGCGACGAGCGTAGATGGCGAGCTGCGTCTCGGGGCATATGGAAAGCAAAACATCATGGTGCGTGTGTATACTGCTTTTCCCTTGTCCCTTGTTTATTTGGAGAGACATTCTTCCCTTTTTATGTATTAATCTTGCTATCGTAGGTATCGGAGAGCCTCCAAAGGCGAGGCTGTGCCCCTCCGGAGAGGAGGAGGGGTTGCCGGCTTTCGAGCCAAAGGACGAAAATAATAAGCTGGAAATGTACTTGTAGGGTGATGGAGCTCATGGCAAGGCGAAACGGGGCCGGGCCTCTGAGACGGAAACATCACTCGAGTCTATCACGCTCGAGGTTTCTGGTTTTGCAAAGATGGCTCCTCCGAGCGATCGTGCTTCGATCGGGGTTGAATCCTCCGGGGCTGAGGGGACTAGATCAGTAGATGTGTGCTCGGCCTTCGAGGAAGTCTTCCGACTACACTTTGCGGTGAGCTTCGACATAGGCCTCCCGAATCCGCATCTTCCCTTCCTTACCGGGTTTTTCATTTTGCAGGCCTTAGAGAGGCTTAGGTCCGAGCTGCTCCGTCATGGAGTTAGGCTCCGGAAAGCTCTGGATGAGGGTAGATCCCTTAGTTTCCTTTGTGAGGAGAAGGAAGTTGAGTTGGCACACTGGCGATACGAGGCGTACCGGAGCATGAATTACGAGAGCTATTTGATGGAGCAAGTAATTGTCCTGGTTGAGTATGCGTTTCGCTTTTAACTTCTAAGGTTAACTCTTTGCCTATCTCAGCTGCAGAAGAAGATGGAGGCCCTGGAGCGTCTTAGGGGTGAGGCCGACCGACTCAGGAATGACTGTAGCAAGCTGAGAGCTCGGGCGCGTCCAAGCTTCAGAGGAGAAAGATGCCACGGCTAAACTTCTGGCCCTCGGGGTCGAACTCCGCTTAGCTCGTGAAAACGCTTCAGTTCAAGCGGATATGATCACTAAGCTTGACCCCGAACTTTCGAAGGTTAGGGCTGAGATCGTTGATGCTCGGACCGAGGTGGCACTGAATCGTACTGAGGCCGATCAGGAGGTGGCGATTCATTTGAAGGATTCTACCGATGCCCAAGCCGAGTTGAAGAGGGCCCTCGATCATGGACAGAATTCGAAGAATATGCTCGTTGCAAATCTTGGAGAAAGGTTCTCAAGGAAATCAGTGGCAGGGGTTTTGTTCTCTCGAAAGAGTTGGCGCGAGCGAGGGCAGACGAGCGCGATGCTCGGTTACTCCTGTCCGACACTGAGGAGAGTGAAGATGAGGCCGATAGGCCGTAGCTCTCGGGGGTGGGATGTAGACCTCACCATCTCGTATGTAGCACCTTTTCAGAGTATGTTTGTAGACGTAGAATGTATTTTCCGCGTATGTACATGAAAGAAAAAACCCTTTGCGGCTTAGTTCTTTTGTACCTATTTTTGTTTTTTCTTTTGGCCAGCTGGACTGGTTTCAGAGTTAGTGAGAATCCTCGGATTCGTGATATGGCCCTGGGGCTCTTTAGGCAGCCCGGGGGCTCTTACGCGCTCGGTCGATGCGACCTTTAGTGTAAGCAGGCATTTGAGCACTTATTCTTTTGCTCAACTATTTCAAGTAAAGTCTCCGAGTCGGGTTTCGACTCGAGCTCATATATCCCTCAAGCTTTTTATGTTTGCATGGGCCGGCGACAGTGGCTCTTACGCCTTTGATCGGAACGATCTTTCATGTGAATGGCCCTGGGGCTTATTGTGTTTGCATGGGCTGGTGACAATGGCTCTTATGCTTTAACTCTTTTGGATTCAGTCTCCACTCGGGCTACGACTCGAGCTCATTTGACCCTCAAGTTTTATGTTTGTATTGGGCGGGCGACAATGGCTCTTACGCCTTCGATCGAAGCGATCTCTTATGTAATCTGGCGACAATGGCTCTTACGCTCTGCCCTTAGGCGTGTGTGTGGCCCTAAGGCTCGTTAGGCTGGCGACAATGGCTCTTACACTTTGCCCTTAGGCATATGTGTGTGGCCCTGAGGCTCGTTAGGCTGGCAACAATGGCTCTTACACTTTTCCCTTAGGCATATATAGGCTTTATTTTCCTCTCGTTAAGGACTTTTGCAATGATTTTGCCTGAACTGTCGTTGGTTCGGGAAAAACCTCGATTTCTAGTCATTTGCGGCGATGTTCGAGCACCTCATAAGGTTCGGCTCGTAGGCTTAGTAGCTCGAAGCCTTATGATTTGGAGCTGACATGGTCGAAGCTCTTTTGCCTGTCGAGGGTAGCCTGTTTAACCGGTTCTTTTCGAAGTAGACTCGAACTAATGGCCTATGATTTTGTAGCGACAGTCGGGCGTCCCCGAGTCGCGTTAATTTGGCTGGTGCAGCCGTATGACTGTAGTCATTTATGTTTGGCCGGAGCCATTTTTTGGTCCCGAGTATAGAATTTAGGCATCTATATCGAGGGTATGCCTTTTTAGGGGTCTTACAAATTCGATATATAGCCTGAACTTCGAGATCAATTTTATGCCTGTAGTAAGGTCTTACAAAACTTTCATGCCTTTTGAGGTCTTACAGTTTGTGTTGTTGCTTTGTGTAAGTTTTATAAGATCGAGTCTGCCCGCTCGGGGTTTTACGGCCTCGGGTTTTTTGCTGAATGGTGATTGGCGACAGTCTCCGAGTTGTCGAGTTCATTTTGGCTTTAGAGCCGTTACTCGTGAGCTCGGGATTGCCTCATTGAGGGCTTACGACTTTTGAGATTCTGACCCTGAGTTCGTGCGTATGCTAAGTTCTTTGGTGCCAGTCTCCGAGTATTCGGAACGCTTTCCTTTTGGAGATATTTCATGATTTCCGTGCTGCCTCGTTGAGGGCTTACTAGTTTGGAGTTTTGACCCTGAGGTCATGCGGGTGCCGAATTATCGACACCAGTCTCCGAGTATTCGAGACATTTTTTGATGGAGGAATCGCTCTGGCGAAAATGCTGAGTTTTTTTGGAGCATGAGTCATGTTGGTAAAAAGCATTCTTTGATTATTTGGCACTAGTAATGTGCTTCTGCCATCGGGGGCTCGGCTGCGCGGACACAGTTCATTCGACCGTTTGGTCTGGTACATCATTTTCCCATTGGGACCCTGTTTGGCATTTCATGGCTCTTCTGAGCGGATGATCTTCCGAAAGGATGTCCTTCTGCGCTCGTGATTGATAGCAAAAGAAGCCTTGAAGACTTGTTGGATTCCCCTTAGGTAGCATATAGGTGTTGCCTCGTTAAAAACCTTGCCGGCAAAACCCTCTACGGGATAAAAGCTCGGTCGAAGGAAAAGAGTGCAACGGATGCTTTTAAAACCTTAAGGTCTTCAGGCTGGGTGAGCGTTTTGAACTGCTTTGATCGAGTGCCTGCATAAAGGATTAGTGTAAAATATCAAATGAAAAGGGAGGTGGTTATACCTTATCGTGGGATGCGCTTGGCGACGTTCCGAGGTATGCCCCTGTTGTTTGTAATGAGGACTCGGTACGGTCCTCCGCTGTGTTCAATCGGGCTTAGCCAAAGATGTAGTTTGATTATCCTTAGGCTCTCTCGAGAGTGGAGATATTGGCGCAGGTGCCACATCGTGCACCGCGAACATTTCCCTTGCCGCGTGCTGCTCCCCGTGGAAGGTTTTAATGCCGTCTTTTGTTGGGAATTTCATCATCTGCTGGAGGGTGGACGGTACTGCTCTCATGCAGTGTATCCACGATCGTCCGAACAAGGCGTTGTACCTCATGTCTCCTTCGATGACATGGAATTTGACATTTTGTGTCGTGCCGGCCACGCTAACCGGGAGAGTGATCTCTCCTTTTGTTGTTTTGCTTGCCACGTTGAATCCGTTGAGGACTCCAGTGGCGGGCACGATTTGGTCTAGTAGTCTGAGCTCCTCTATTACCTTTGACCTGATAATGTTGGCCGAGCTACATGGATCCACGAGTACACATTTTATTTGAAACGTATTTACGAGGAAAGAGATTACCAGTGCGTCGTTATGAGGTTGGGACAGGGTCTTGGAGTCCTCCTCGCTGAATGTGAGGGCATCTTTGGGTAAGTATCCCCGGGTTTGCTTTTCTCTGGTGATGGATATTGTTGTCCTTCTCATTACGGGTTCCTGAGGAGCATCGACGCCCCCTAATATCATGTGGATAGCATGTCGTGGCACGTTTGCTTCATTCTTCTTGGCTGCCTCTCTTTCTCGAAACTGATTTTTGGCTCGGCCACTCAAGAATTCTCTCAGATGACCTTTGCTGAGTATCCTGGCCACTTCCTCGCATAGCTGGTGACAATCCTCGGTTCTGTGGCCATGCGTGTTGTGGAATTCACATGCCAGGTTATGATTCCTTTGGGAAGGATCCGATTGTACAGGCCTGGGCCATCTGGTATCCTTGATTTTCCCGATGGCGAACACAATGTCTGAAACATCAACGTTGAAGTTGTATTCTGATAGGCTTGGTGCCCCTGTTGGCCCCGTGTTTCCGTCGAATCCGGCTCTATTAATGAACCCTCGGGGATTCTGCCCTCGGTTGACCAGTTGTTCGTTGCGAGGCAGGTTGCGTCTTGGGGCGTTTCTCCTGTCTTCGGTATATGGCTAATAACTTTCTTTGTCTGGCTTCAACTCCTTTGCTAAGAGCCTGTTCGGGTATACTGAGCCCGATGGGGCTCCTAATTGATCATCCTCGACCCAGATCTTTGACTGGTATCGGTTGTGGACATCCGACCAGGTTACGGCAGGATACTTGATAAGATTTTCTTTCAGCTGCCTTGAGGCTACCGAACTCCGCTTGTTCAGGCCTTGAGTGAAGGCCTGTACCGCCCAATCGTCGGAGACCGGGGGTAATTCCATTCGTTCCGTTTGAAAGCGAGATACGAACTCCCGCAGCATTTCGTTCTCCCTTTGGCTGATCTTGAATACGTTAGACTTCCTCGTTGCTACTTTGATGGCACCGGTGTGTGCCTTTATGAAGGAGTCTGCCAGCATGGCAAATGAGTCTATGGAGTTGGGAGCTAGATTATGGTACAACATGATGGCCCCCTTTGAGAGCGTTTCCCCAAACTTCTTCAGTAAGATGGACTCGATCTCGTCGTCTTTTATGTCGTTGCCCTTTACTGCGCACATGTAGGCGGTAATTTGCTCGTTGGGGTCTGAGGTCCCGTTGTATTTCGGGAGTTCCGGCATTCTAAACTTCCTTGGGATGGGTTTCGGAGCTGCTTCCTCCGGGATCGGCCGCTGCACAAACTTTCTTGAATCTACGCCTTTCAAGACAGGGGGCGTGCCCGGGATTTGGTTGACCCTAGAGTTGTAAGTTTTGACCTTCTTATCATTGGCAGCTATCATCTTCTCGCCCGACTCGATCCTTCTGGCAAGATCCTTGAGCATTTTTACGATAGCACGGTCAGCTATCGAACCATTATTTCTCAGTATCTCCGGTACCTGTTCAGCCGGGGGAGTTGTTCCCGGGGCTACGGTGCTGGGAGTTTTTGGATGGCTTTGCAGCTGGGCGATAGCCAGCTGTTGTGCCTGCAACATTTCAAAAATAACATGAAGGCTAACTTCCCGTTCTTTTCGAGCTGCTGTTTTTTGGGCTTCCTGTTTGTCGTCTTGCTGTATGCTACTATCGGTGTGCGAGGTTTCATCGACCTGCTGTGCGTCTTGTGAACCTGCATCCGCCGGAATCGTTTCAGGAGCGTTATTGGGGTTCAGTGGTGGCGCGCCGACGATTGGAACAGCCACACCGTTCTCTTCGTGGTTTTTTAGGTTGTTGTTCTCAACTCTGTTAACTGAGCCAGACATTTTGACCTGAAATCGAAGATCTTGGACAAGAAGAAGTTGTGAAAGATAACTTGCGTTGTGTAACGAAACTAGCAAGAAAATAATCACTATTATTTTTAGCCCGACGGTGGGCGCCAAACTATTTACTGTGAAAATGGTAATAACAATTAAATTTGTTGATGGGACTCTAAAAATACGTAATCTATTTTTATGCTAGCTGTAGAGCAGTTGATGTTATGGATATGAAGTTTAAGGGCGAGATGCGAGCTAAAATGGAGTCGTAATCGAACCGAAAGATATCCGTTCAGGGCCTCGAGCTAGACGGTTTAGGTCCTCGGGGTCGATTCCCGAGCTCGGGCTCTAGCTATCAGGGGCAGTAGGGGAAGGTCTAACAGATGAAATAATATTAAAGGAGGTTCTTTATGGCCAATGATAAGCAATAAATGGAGAACAAGTATGAAGATAATAAAATAGAGCAACAATATCGAGAGAGTGTATCAGAGAGAAAAGAGAAAGAGAGTTATCATATATTTCAAGTAGAGTAGTTGGAGCAACATCAGTTCTGTACAAAATAGTAAGAATCCGCTTTATATAGAAGGGGGGAAGCGTATATGGTAAGGCACACATTAGTTGCAAAGGTATGGAGATGGGACGGCTAGATCTGACACCCCGATTAGGGTTCAGAGTAGTCTGGCTAGGCTTTGTAAGACTTAGCCGCGTC
The DNA here is from genome assembly GCF_001879085.1 of Nicotiana attenuata. Classification (NCBI taxonomy): domain Eukaryota; kingdom Viridiplantae; phylum Streptophyta; class Magnoliopsida; order Solanales; family Solanaceae; genus Nicotiana; species Nicotiana attenuata. The sequence goes on along the minus strand of NW_017672264.1, from coordinate 66,581 downwards.
TTGGGGTCTCCCCATTTTTATTCTAGTCTCGGCCGATATTCTCTTCAGACCGGGTGCCAACGAGCTCCGAAGAAGAACACTCGAGGGTATTTTTGCAGCCTCAAGGCTTTGAGGTGATCTTCCTAAATGGCTTAATGACGGGAAATTGGACCCTTTGATTTTGCCGTATACAACCGCGTCGCATGTATGATTCGTGAGCGGGGTAATAGATGCATCTATGGTTCGCGCCGTTCGACCCTCCGGCAGTGCACGCTTCATTTTTATGTTTGACCGGGCCGTACGACCTCGGCACTACTTGCGCATGCTTCTTGCTCGGTATATTTATGTGGACTGAACTTTGTTATATGCCCTAAAATGTAAATGGCTAGCTGTGATATTATCTTGGAAAGGACCTGTTACTCCTTGCTACAAATTGTTAATTATTTGTGCCATCCTTGCTTAGTATAACACTATCTCATATTATTGGACCCTAGTAAGTGTCAAGTTGACCTCTTGTCTCTACTACTTCGAGATTAGACAAGATACTTACTGAGTACATATTGTTTATGTACTCATACTACGCTTCTGTACTTAATTGTACAGGATCTGAGGCAGGTACATCTGGTTACCAGTCTGGTGCATACTTTTGATCGTAGCCCGAGATTCCACGGTGAGCTGCTCCCTTCCTATGTCGTTCAGCAACACGATGGAGTCTCTCTTCACTTTTGGCTGTCTATTCTATTTCAGAAAGTAGGATAGATTTATTCTTTTGTATATTTTACTAGATGCCCATATACTTGTAACACAAGGTCTTTGCACACACGTTAGTAGACTATTTCTTTTGGGATTGTATAACTATTATGGTACGATGCTAATTATTGTTTATTTTAAATTCAAACATAGAGATTGTGGTAACTGTATTGGAAGAAGTAAAACTAGAACTAATTAATATTTCCGCATTGGCTTTCCTGACAATGGTGTTGGGCGCCATCACGACCTGAAGTGAAATAGGGTCGTGACACCTGGTGACCTTATAATAGCCCTATTCATGATCGATGGTTTTAGTTATTTCCTTACCATGGTTGATGATTTAAGTAGAGGCACTTGGACCTACTTGTTAAGTACAAAGTCTAATGCTTTCATAACTTTGAAATCCTATTTAACAATGGTAGAAAGAAAATTTCACAATAAGGTAAAATTTATAAGGTCTGACAATGCTTTTGAGTTAGGAAGTGGTAAGCTGCAATTAGAATTCATTCCATCCCAAGGTATTATTCACCAAACCAGTTGTGTCACAACATGAGGATATTGGAGTCGCATGGGGTTGACTTCACTACTTTTCAGCTGGAGGGCAGGGCTCGTAGATAGTGGCAGTCTTATGTTCTTGGCAGGGCAGCAGGTTCTCCTCCCATAACTTGGGGTCAGTTCACGCAATTATTTTTGGACAGGTATATTCCACCCTTTGAGAGGGAAGAGCTACGGTATCAGTTTGAACAGCTTGAGCAGGGTCAGATGTCCGTGACCGATTTTGAAGTGAGGTTTTCTGAGTTATCCCGCCATGCATTGATGATACTTCCTACTGACACAGAGAGGGTGCGGAGGTTCATTGCAGGGTTTCATTCTGGCATTAGGGCCAATATGGCTTGAGAGGTGGAGATGGGGACTCCTTATCAGCTAGTGGTAGCAATTACTCGGAGGATTGAGGGCTACCATATGAGAGTTAGAGAACATGCGCAACAGGACTAGAGGGCCCGATTCTGCGGAGAGTTCAGAGGTGCCCCGGCTAGGGGCAAAGGTCAGTTTCAGCCTAGCAGGCCTCCATATTCACCACCTCCTCGAGGTGCTCCAGCGCGCCCCTATTTCAGCGCCATCCCAAAGATTTCTTACCGTCCGCCAGCTAATTAGGGTTCTTCCAGTGGAGATTCAGGTCCCCAGGGTTCTTCTGGTTCCTATTTCGGTGCTATACCAGAGAGTTCATGCCGCCTTCCAGCCATTCCGAGTTCCTCCAATAGGTATTCAGGCCATCAGGGCCAGGCTTCCGGACAGCAGGCTATGGTGCCGAGAGGTTGCTACGAGTGTGGAGATCCAGGTCACATGAAGAGGACCTGCCCCAGGCTTCGGGGTAAGGCAGTACAACAGGGTCAGCAGCTTATGATTCCAGCACCGGTTGCCCAGCCGCCTAGAGGCAGATGATAGAGTGGTAGAGGTCATCCTAGAGGTGGAGGCCAGACAGGGAGAGGTCAGCCAGCTACTGCTCAGTCATGTGAAGGCCAGCCAGCCAGTGCTCCAGCCAGATTCTATGCCCTTCTGGCCAGACCAGATGCATTGGCCTCAGATGCCGTTATCACAGGTATTATTTCCGTCTGCGGTAGAGATGCTTCGATATTATTTGATCCAGGGTCCACCTATTCATATGTATCATCTCTGTTTGCTCGTTCTCTAGTTATTGCTCCTAAGCCTTTGGGCACTCCTGTTCATATATCCACTCTTGTGGGTGATTCTGTGGTTATGGATTGGATCTACCAATCCTGTGTGGTCACATTCTGTGGTTTCGAGACTAGAGTAGATCTCCTGTTGCTTGGTATGATCGACGTCATCCTAGATATTATTGGTTATCCCCATACCACGTCGTCCTTGATTGTCATGCCAAGACTGTTACATTAGCGATACCAGGGTTGCCAAGGTTGGAGTGGAAGGGTTCCATTGTTGATACATCTAGTCGGGTTATCTCTTTCCAGAAGGCTCGGCATATGGTCGAGAAGGGGTGTTTGGCTTATCTGGCTTCTGTTTGGGACACCATCGCGGAGTCTCCGACGATTGATTCAGTTCCATTAGTTCGAGAGTTTGCAGATGTATTTCCTTTTGATCTTCCTTGGATGCCACCGGATCGCGATATTGATTTTTGTATTAATTTGGCTCCAGGTACCTATCCTATATCCGTTCCACCGTACTGTATGGCTCTGAAAGAGTTGAAGGAGCAGCTTGAGGAGTTGTTAGCAAAGGGGTTTGTTAGACCAATTGTGTTGCCTTAGGGTGCACGAGTGTTGTTTGTAAAGAAGAAGGATGGGACCATGCTGATGTGCATTGATTACCGCCAGTTGAATAAGGGTACCGTCAAGAACAAGTACCCGTTGCCGCGCACTGATGATTTGTTCGACCAGTTACAGGGTGCTAGGGTGTTCTCTAAGATTGACTTGAGATCAGGGTACCACCAGTAGAGGATTCGGGACTCAGATGTTCCGAAGACTGCTTTCCGTACCAGATATCGCCATTATGAGTTTCTAGTGATGTCCTTTGGCTTGACTAATGCCCCAGCAACATTTATGGACTTGATGAACAGGGTGTTAAGACCTTATATTGATTCCTTTGTCATCGTCTTCATTGATGACATCTTGATCTACACCCGTAGCCTGGGGGAGTAGAGCCGCATTTGAGAGTAGTGCTTCAGACCTTGCGAGAGCAAAAGTTGTATGCTAAGTTCTCCAAGTGCGAGTTTTGGCTAGAGTTAGTGGCATTCTTGGGGCATATGGTGTCAGGAGAGGGTATTAAGGTGGATACCAAGAAGATTGAGGCAGTTCAGAGTTGGCCATGTCCTACTTCAGTGACCGAGTTTAGGAGTTTCCAGGGGTTAGCAGGTTATTACAGGCTATTCCTGCAGGGCTTTTCATCTATTGCATCACCTCTGACTAGATTGACCCAGAAGGGTGCCCCTTTCCACATGTCCGATGATTGTGAGACGAGCTTTCAAAAGCTCAAGACAGCTTTGACTACAGCACCAGTTCTTGTGTTTCCTTCCGGTTCAGGGATGTATACGGTATATTATGACGCTTCACGCGTTGGCTTGGGTTGTGTATTGATGCAGGAGTGGCAACTTATCGCATATGCTTCACGCCAGCTGAAGATTCATGAGAAGAATTATCTTGTGCACGATCTAGAATTGGCGGCAATTGTTCATGCTCTTAAGATATGGAGCATTATCTGTATGGGGTGTCATGTGAGGTTTACACTGATCATCGCAGCTTACAGCATTTGTTCAAGCAGAGGGATCTCAATTTGAGGCAACACAGATGGCTTAAGTTACTGAAGGATTATGACATCACCATTCTTTATCATCCAGGCAAGGCAAATGCAGTCGTGGATGCCTTAAGCAGGAAAGCAGAGAGTATGGGTAGCTTGGCATTCATTTCAGCGGAGGAGAGGCCACTAGCCTTGGACATTCAGTCCTTGGCTAACAGACTTGTGAGGTTAGATATTTCAGAGCCCAACCGAGTCCTTGCGTGTGTTGTTGCTCAGTCTTCATTATTATGGCAGATCAAGGCCCGACAGTTCGATGATCCACACTTGGCGGTTCTCAGAGAGACAGTGCTACAGGGTAGTGCCAAGGAGGTTTCTATTGGCGAGGATGGTGTTCTGCGACTCCAGGATCGCCTATGTGTTCCTAATGTTGATGGTCTGAGGGAGAGTATTCTAGAGGAGGCACACAATTCACGGTATTCCATTCATCCCGGTGCTACCAAGATGTATCGTGACTTGAGGCAACATAATTGGTGGCGGAGGATGAAGAAAGACATAGTGGAGTATGTGGCTAGGTGTTTGAATTGCCAGCAGGTTAAGTATGAACACCAGAGGCCAGGTGGCTTACTTCAGAAGATGCCTACACTAGAGTGGAAGTGGGAGCGCATTACTATGGACTTCGTAGTTGGGTTGCCCCAGACCTTGCGAAAGTTTGATGCAGTGTGGGTCATTGTTGATAGGTTGACCAAGTTGGCACACTTTATTCGGATTGTGACTACTTACACTTAAGAGAGATTGGCTCAAATTTACATTCGGGAGATAATCCGGTTGCACGGTGTGCCCGCTTCCATCATATTAGATAGAGGCCCTTAGTTCACTTCCTATTTCTAAAGAGCTATTCAGAGTGAGTTGGGGACCTGTGTGGAGCTTAGCACAATATTCCACCCTCAGACTGAAGGACAATCAGAGTGGACAATTCAGATTTTGGAGGACATGCTTAGAGCATGTGTGATTGACTTTGGAGGATAGTGGGATCAGTTCTTGCCCTTGGCAGAGTTTGCTTACAACAACAGCTATCAGTCCAGCATAGAGATGGCTCCATTTGAGGCTTTATATGGTCGGCGATGTCGTTCTCCTATTGGGTGGTTTGAGCCTGGTGAGGCTAAGTTGTACGGTACAGACTTGGTGAAAGATGCCTTGGAGATGGTAAAAATGATTTAGGAGAGTCTTCGTGTAGCTCAATCCACACAGAAGAGTTACGCAGATCAGAAGGCGCGTGATGTATCATTCATGGTTGGTGCGAAGGTCCTCTAGAAAGTCTCGCCAATAAAGGGTGTTATGAGATTCGAGAAGAAGGGAAAGTTAAGCCCAAGGTTTATTGGCCCGTTTGAGGTGTTGAGGCAAGTTGGGGAGGTTGCTTACGAGCTTGCTTTACCCCCCAGCTTGTCGGGAGTTCATCCAGTTTTCCATGTATCGATGCTGCGGAAGTATCACGCCGACTTGTCCCATGTGTTAGACTTCAGTACTATTCAGCTGGACGAGAGTCTGGGCTATGAGGAGGAGCTAGTTGCCATCATTGATAGGCAGGATTTCCAGTTGATATCCAAGAAGGTTTGCGCGGTAAAGGTCTAGTGGAGCGGCCAACCAGTTAAGGATGCGACCTGGTAGTCCGAGAAGGACATGCAGAGCAGATATCCTCATCTTTTTCCTAGCTCAGGTACTTTTATATGTTCGTTCGAAGATGAACGTTTGTTTAATAGGTGTAGAATGTAACAACCTGACTGGTGGTTTTTCTTTTTAGAACACAGTCCCACTAAATAAGACTTCCCGCGCTTGCTTTAACTATTTAAGATCTGCGGTGATGGTTGGTTCGGGATTTGGAAGAGTTTGGGTTAAAATAGGCACACTTGATTCCCCAAGATTTTCTTAAAAGGCTAAGTTTGACATTGGTCAACATTTTTATTAAACGGACGCGGACTCGTATTTTTACGGTCCCGGAGGGTCCGTAGGAAAATATGGGACCTGGGCGTACGCCCAGAATCGAATTCCGAGGTCCCTAGCCTGAGTAATGAATTTTTCTTAGAAATTATTAAACTAAAATTCTAAAGATTTAATAAAATTAAATAAGGCTTGATCATGTTGGTATCAGGCCCGTATGTTGGTTCCGGATCCCGGTACAGGTCCAAGATAACATTTAAGACTTGGCCGCAAAATTTGGTGTCAGCCCGAGTAGTATAAGTACGTTTCGGCGCGTTCGAAGTAAATTGAAGAACTTGAAGTTCATAATTTTGATTCAATTGGTTTTAGGGGTTGATTATTAGATTTAGCGTTGTTTCAGACGTTCTGAGTGTTCGAGCGAGTCCGTTTTATGATTTCAAAAATATCGTTATGTTCGGGCGGGGCCCGAGAGCCCCGAGCGTCAATCAGGAGAGGCTCGAGTGAAGTTGGAAAATTTGGGAAGGAGCTGAAGCTCCAGTCTTCTGTCATAACCGCACTTGCGGTTGGTCAGCCACAGGTTCGAGACCACAGGTGCGGTCGTGCTCTCGCAGAAGCGGCCAAGGCAGGCCAAGCCAGAAGCTGCAGAAGCGGCTAAACTTCCGCAAAAGCAGCCCAGCTGAATTTCCGTAGAAGCGGACACTTTCCGCAGATGTGGTGGGCGTAGGTGCGGTCCAGGACGACAGATGCGGTAATCACTGAAGCAGTGACCTTCATTTATTATGGGCTCTAGGCTATGTTTTGCTCATTTTCACTCATTTATTGGGCTATTTTAGAGCTCTTGAGAGAAGACTTTCACCTAGCATCTTGAGGTAGGTTCATCTTATTTATTTCTAGTTAAATACTTGAACCTCGGGTAGATTAACACACAAAGATTAAGAAAAAATCATGGGATTAGAGCAAAACCTAGGGTTTTTGATAAAAGTTAGATTAACCCGGAGTTTTGTTATGGAATGAAGTAGAAATCATATATTATTGATCCTTAGGTCATAAAGAGAAACTTTCTTCGAAAAATTTCGTAATCCGGGCATGTGGGCCCGGGGTCGGATTTTAGGAAACTTGTGTTTAAGGTTGGGAAGTTACTTTAGTAATTAAAATGAGAACTCTTGAGCTCGTATTGACTAGTTCCTACCTCGCTTAATTAGTTTCGGATCGTTCAGCTCCACATTGAGGGTTTGAGCACGTTCTTGGTATTGGAAGTACGCTTTGGAGCGAGGTGAGTCTCCTATCTAACCTTGTAAGAGGGAATTGTCCCGATAGGTGAAAAAATTGAATAATTTGCCACTGAATACAGGGGCTACGTACGCACTAGGTGACGAGAGTCCATGCGTAGCCACTATTATGCTTAAGTCCGGGTAGTCTAGGACCCAAAAGCATGCTTTATGTGATATTATTGTGACTTTATGGTTAATTTGGATTGCTTTAATCATGTTGAATATGGTAAATGAAATTAATAAGAGAAACATCACTTTCTTGACCTTTTAAAGAGAAGTTGACATTTATGTGAGTAATTTCTCCCCTGATATATTCTTGTCTGCCTGTTTGTTGTGCTTAATTACATTTGACTGCGTCGCATGTATGATTCGCGAGTGGGGTAATAGATGCATCCAGGGTCCGCGTCATTCGACCCTCCGACAGTGCACGCTTTATTTTTATGTTGGATCGGGCCGTACGACCTCGGCACTACTTGCGCATGCTTCTTGCTCGGTATATTTATGTGGACTGAACTTTGTTATATGCCTTGAAATGTAAATGGCTAAACTGTGATATTATCTAGGAAAGGACCTGTTACTTCTTGCTATAAATTGTTAATTATTTGTGCCATCCATGCTTAGTATAACACTTTCTCATATTATTTGACCCTCGTAAGTGTCAAGTCGACCTCTCGTCTCTACTTATTCGAGATTAGACAGGATACTTACTGGGTACATATTGTTTATGTACTCATGCTACGCTTCTGTTCTTAATTGTACAGGATCTGAGGCAGGTACATCTGGTTACCAGTTTGGTGCATACTTTTGATCGAAGCCCGAGATTCCACGGTGAGTTGCTCCCTTCCTATGTCTTTCAGCAGCATGATGACGTCTCTCTTTACTTTTGGCTGTCTATTCTATTTCAGACAGTAGGATAGATTTATTCTTTTGTATATTCTACTAGATGCCCATATACTTGTGACACCAGGTCTTGGCACACACGTTAGTAGAATATTTATTTTGGGATTGTATAACTATTATGGCACGATGCTAATTATCGCTTGTTTTAAATTCAAACTTAGAGATTGTGGTAACTATTTTGGAAACAGTAAAACTAGAACTTATTAATATTTCTGCATTGGCTTGCCTGACAACGGTGTTGGGCGCCATCACGACCTGAAGTAAAATTGGGTCGTGACACTTGGTGACCTTATAGCAACCCTACTCATGATCAATGGTTTTAGTTATTTCCTTACCATAGTTCATGATTTTAGCAGAGGTACTTGGACCTACTTGTTAAGTACAAAGTCTAATGCTTTCATAACTTTGAAATCCTATTTAACAATGGTAGAAAGAGAGTTTCACACTAAGGTAAAAGTTATAAGGTCTGACAATGCTTTTGAGTTAGGAAGTTGTTAGATGCAATCAGAATTCTTTCAATCCCAAGGTATTATTCACCAAACCAGTTGTGTCCACACTCCTTAGCAAGATGGAGTGGTATAAAGAAAGCATAAACACCTACTAGAGATTCCTAGGGCCTTATTATATCAGTCACATTTTCCTAAGGCTTATTGTGGGGATTGTCTACTCACTTCCACATTCTTGCTCAATAGGTTTCCTTCAAGGATTTTGCATTCTAAAATACCTTATGAGATCTATTTATGTCCAAACCAGAATATTTATTTTTGAGGTGTTTTGGTTGTTTTTGTTTTGCTTCTACTACCCCATACCACAGAACTAAGTTTGAACCAAGGGCAGTTGCTTGTGTATTCTTAGGGTATCCACATGGTAAGAAGGGATATAAGGTTCTTGACCTTAAAACTATGAGAACTTTAATTTCCAGGGATGTAGTTTTTCATGAGGAATTCTAACCATTTGCTTCTGTTTCACACTCTTCTTCTACAGCTATCCTACCTGTTGCTCACTCTCCTTCTTCAGATGTAACACTCCCTGATATGTCCACTCCTCACCTTCACAGCACCATCTCTCCGGGATCTACACCATCTCACCCTACTTCTACTCCATCCCCTCATACCATCTCAGTCTTATCACCTCTTACTTCTAGATATAGTTTAAGTCCCTCTCCTCAGTCCAAGAGTCCTCTGCCTCTCTTCTCTTCTCCTAGAATTCAGCCTATGATGGAGAATCTAATCAGAAAGTCTTCTAGACCTCACATCACTCCTGCCTATCAAAAAGATTATATCTGCAATGCCTTGCACCTCAGAGATGTGAGCAGCTGTTGCTTTCTCACACCTGTTAATCCTTCTTCTATTTCCTTTAGTGGTCTATCTTGTGCTAACCAACATATGCTTAACTCCCTTTCAAATATACAAGAACCTGTCTCTTTTACACAGGCTGCACATCATCCAGGATGGCAGGGCAATAGCAAAGGAGATTGAGGCACTAGAACACAATCAAACTTGGGAAGTGGTAGAATTACCACAAGGAAGGAAAGCTTTGTCATGTAAGTGGGTTTACAAATTTAAGCAACATTCTGATGGGACAGTCGAGAGATTGAAAGCCAGGTTGATGATAAGGGGGGACATCCAGAAGGAAGGCATTGATTTTAATGAGACCTACTCACCAGTGGTTAAAATGACCACAATTAAGTGTATTTTAGCTACTACTGTTAAAAAGAGATGGGGACTTTATCAGTGGGACGTAAATAATGCTTTTTTACATGGTGATTGACATGAACAAGTCTACATGAAGTTTCCTGCTGGACTGACACCACCCTCTCCTACTCATGTTTGTAAATAAAGGAAATCCCTTTATGGGCTTCGTCAGGCTTCAAGATAGTTGTATGCTAAACTTACTACATCTCTCAATTTTAAGGGATTCACTCATTCCATGAATGATTATTCACTTTTCTTCAAAAAGACATGCTCATCTATTTCTATAATTGCAGTTTATGTCGATGACATTCTTTTAACAGGCAATGATAATACATAATTACATGCCCTAAAGGATTTCCTACATCAGGAGTTTAAAATTAAAGACCTTGGAGACTTACATTTCTTTTTAGGTATGGAAGTAATTAGAGAACCTGAAGGCCTGAATCTTTCTCAACGGAAGTTCACTTTAGATCTATTGCAAGAATTTGATTCTTTGCATTTGAGTCCTGTCTCCTCTCCCCTTGCCTCTTCTGTGCGTTTGTTGGGCAAAACAGGGGATCCTGTGGAAGACCCGACTTTGTATAGACATTTGCTGGGGAAACTCAATTACCTCACTCATACCAGACCGGATTTGTCCGTCACAGTGCAGCACTTAAGTCAGTACATGCAAGACCTAGACAACCTCATTTAGATGCAACACTTAGGGTGCTTCGATAACTCTTGAAAGATCCAGGTATTGGCTTATTTATGTCTGCTTCAACTTCTTTTCAGTTCTTCGCATTTTGTGACTCCGATTGGGGGACTTTCCCGGAATCTCGCCGGTCAACGAGTGGATTTTACATCTCCTTAGGTACCTCCCATATTTCCTGGAAGTCCAAGAAGCAGTCTTTCATTTCTCTCACTTCTGCTGAAGCCGAATATCGTTCTATGTGGCTTGTTGTCGCCGAACTCGTTTGGTTGGTCGGCCTCTTCGACGATCTTTCCATACCCATTTCTTTGCGCGTGCCCCTTCACTCAGATGGACAAGCTGCAGTCCACATCGCAAAAAATTTGGTCTACCATGAACGGACAAACACGTTGAAATTGATTGCCATTTTGTGCGACAACAATTTCTTGCTGTGCTAATTTCTGTCTCTTTTGTTCGATCTAGCTCTCAGCTTGCCGATATCTTCACCAAGCCTCTAACAGGCTTATTTCATCATTATCTCATGGGCAAGTTGAGAGATTAAATGTTTAGGTTTTTGTTTATGTATGATATTTTTCAGCCTTTGTATATACATATTGGACGTGGTTTGCTCTTTGATCTGTGTAGAAGATTTGGGTCTCATTTGTGTTGGGCTACCTTATCTACATTGGCTTAAAATAATTAGTGCAGCCCAAGGCTATATGTTCTAGAAGATCAGAGAACAGGACATATACACCCTGTAAATAGCATTTTATATTTCCTGTATTTATCTGACAAGTCAGTTATAGTGTAGGAATTTTGTAGTTATAACTTAGCCATTGGGTGCATGCCACTTGGAATTTTTGTTTTACCCTAGATTCCTTTTTTTCTTGTATTTATACCTTAGCCTTGTACATCAAAAAATATACAGAGAAAGAAAAATTTCATACGCTGGTCTTCTTTATTTTCACATGCAATATATGTATTTTTCAGATAATGAACAACGGTAAATGAAAAATGGAATTTGCAATGCGTGTATATAAAGAACAAAGAGAATGTGAACCCATATTGCGTTGGTTTTATCTTTGATACGTCGTAAGTTCATACTTTTCGTATCTTCAATTTTTTCCATTATCATCTTTTCTCAAAAAAAGTAATGAAATCTTTTTCTCCTTCATTAAATTCTTTTAGTAAGAGAAAGTAGTTTAAATTCATTTTTAGACCTGTGTCACTTTGCACCGATGTCTCTTTATTAACATCCAAGAAATGCTGGTTAATACGCTTTACTATTTTTGAAAGTCTAAGTAAATGAAATGATACCAAAAACGTTAGCAACAAACTATAAGAAAAAAATAGAGAAGATAAAACTTACTTGTAATGATCTTAGACATTCAAAAAAATATCTTTCAAATTATTATTATTATTATTATTATTATTATTATTATTATTATTATTTCTCGATTTTTACAAATGTTACAACTTCACAATATTTTCTCCCTAGCCCTCTCGTTAAGATACATGCTTCGGATACCTAGCATATGCTAAGTGAGCCATGTCCACAAGTTGCAATTGCTGCATAGAATGTGGTGGACGATGCAATATTACCAAGTCTTCATTCTGCGTCCTTCCCAACAATGATCAGCACAATTATTTTCTTGTCTCAGAGTATGGATTAGAGTAATCCCAAGATTAAGTTTAGTTTTCATTGGTAGAGGATTTTCTAAAGCTTGCAATCGATATATATAGTTTTCTGATAATACCTTTTGGACAGATGGATCTTTTTTAACATCCAAGAAATGTTAATATGCTTTACTTATATTTGAAGTCCTACTTAAATGAAATGATACCAAGATGTTAGCAACGACTGCATGGTAAAAGCAATCGTTACAGTATCACCAGCAAGTATAATGAAATAAATAGTGCTAATGAGTAAAGAAAATGTACGAAAAAAGGGAGAAGATAAAGATTACTCATAAGGATCTTCGTCATTCAAAAAAAAAAAAATCTTTCACATTATTAAATTCTTCTAGATTAGTACAAATGTTACAACTTCACAAAATAAATTTGTCCTAGGCTCTGATGCCAACTTATCATGACCCTAAAACTGACCCCGTCGTGATGGCGCCTATCGTGAAACTAGGCCAACCGACACAACTCTCGAGTTACCCATTTAATCAATAGCAATCATTTTTAAGCCTTTAATTAATCAGATATCTCATAATATATGTCTAAATAAACAGTGCGGAATAAATACACAGCCCGACATCGGGGTGTCACAAGTCACGAGCATCTACTAAGGTCTGAATACAACAAAGAGTCTAAAAATATACTAAATACAGTCTAAGTAAGACAAGAGGGAGAAAAGCAGTGTTGCGAGCGTCGGGCAGCTACCTTGCTAACTCCAATGACTCTACCACTGAGCAATCAACACCCGCTACTGGGTTCAGAACTACCTGAATCTGCACACAAGGTGCAGGGAGTAATGTGAGTACGCCAACTCAGTAAGTAATACAGGTAAATGAAAGCTGAGCAGTAAGATAAGACGTAAACCACGTCATAACACTACAACAAATGTAGATCTTTTCCAAAGCAGTACAAAAATCATTTACTTCGTAAATCAAGCTCAGTTTCAGTAAAAAATCTTTTAAGACAATGTTCAATGGTTTCAAACGGGTGATAAAACAGTGAGTAAAACGATGGAAAACGTAAACAGCCCCTCGAGCAAAACATGTACCATAAACCGCCCCTCGGGCATAATATGAACAGAACTAGCCCCTCGGGTTACCTCACAATGACTCGTAATCAGCCCCTCGGTCATAACATGAATCAAGAATTGCCCCTCGGGCAACTATATGCAATAACAACAGCCCCTCCGGGCTACATCATATCACTCACACTGGGTACCCGCGCTCACTGGGGTGTACAGACTCTGGGAGGGGCCCCTTACGTCCCAAGCGCAATAACAAGCCATCTCGTGGCATAATCAAACAGACTCTCAGCCTCATATCAAGCCACCTCATGGTGTAACAACTCAGGCCCTCAGCCTCATAATCATGAATCAGCACAATACCGCTGCGGCGCGCAGCCCGATCCCGTAATAACCTCACAACATAGGCCCTCGCCCTTACTCAGTTAGAAATCTCTCAAAAGCCACCAGGGCACAGTAAAATATGATGCTCAGCCCAAAATATCATTTAAGATGTCAAAACAGAGTAAATATGGCTTTGTGAAAACAGTAGAATACAGCATGACTGAGTATAAATATGAGGTCAAAATAGTGAGGAATAGTAGTAAAAATCCACTAATGGTCCAAAACAGTTAGCATGAGGCCCAAATATGGCATTCAGCCCAAAACATGATGATAGCAAACAGTTTTCAATCAAATACACGGTTAAACAATTATACGGGACGGACTAAATCACAATCCCCAATGGTGCACGATCCCACACTCATCAGCTAGCGTGTGTGTCACCTCAAAGTAGCACAACGATGTGAAATTCGGGATTTCATACCTCAGGACAAACATTTACAATCATTACTTACCTCAATCTGGTCCAAACTCTAGCTCGCGATGCCTTTGCCTCTCGACTCGGCCTCTGGATGCTCCAAATCTAGCCAAAAACAGTATTATACCATCAAATTATGCTAAGGGAACAAAGCCCACTCGAAAATAACCAATTTACATTAAGAATCCCGAAATTGGCCAAACCCGACCCCCGGGCCCACGTCTCGGAATTTGGCAAATATTACATCAATAGAACCCTTATTCCGCCACGAGTTCATGCGTACCAAAAGTACCAAAATCGGACCTTAAATGGCCCCACAAATCATCACTCAAAGCTCTCAAATTAACCAAGCCCTAATCCCCAAATTTACCGCTGATTTTCCCTTAAATTTCATGCTAACAACGATAAAAATCACCATAATAACAAGCTTAGGAACCAAGGACCTTATCTCCCTTGAAATGGCTCCCAAAAGCTTCACCCCAAATGAAATATTGAGAAAAATGGCCAAAATCGCGAAGGGTGAAATATATACCTTCTGACCCAGGGATTCCGCTCCTGCGGTCCTTTTCCGCTTCTGGGGTCTAACCCACGACATATGCGGTTTTCATTTAAAAGCCCATTTCCGCATCTGCGATTAAACACCCGCACCTGCGCTATTGCAGGTGGGCTCCATTAGCCGCTTCTGCGGTTCCAACTGACCTCCCTCTTGGCCGCATCTGCGGCTCCATCTCCACTTCTGCGAGTCCGCACCTGCGGTCCCCTAGCCACAGGTGCGGTTATGACAACAATAGAAAAACTTCAGCTGCCAAACCCAACTCAAAATCTTCCGTCAACCATCCGAAATAACCCCGAGGCCCCTTGGACCTCAACCAAAAGCACAAACGAGTCTTATACCACTATCCAAACTTATACCAATCTTCAAAACACCTCAAACAACATCGAATCAACCAAATCACATCGGATTCAAGCCTAAGGACTCCAAAAACTTTCGAAATCCTCTTTTGATCAAAAAGTCTACCAAACCTCGTCCGAATGACCTGAAATTTTGCGCACACATCACATTTGATACAACGAACTCACTATAACTTTCTAAATTCCATTCCGATCCCTATATCAAAATCTCACCTATCAACCGGAAAATGCCAAAATTTCAATTTCGCCAATTCAAGCCTAAACCATCCAAGGACCGCCAAAATACATTCCGATCACGCTCCTAAGTCCCAAATCACCTAACAGAGCTAACCAAATCACAAAAATCCCAATCCGTGATCATATACTAACAAGTCAAAACTTGGTCAAACTTTTCAAATTTTTAAGCTTCAACTAAGAATTGTTCTTCCAAATTTATTCGGATTACCCTGAAAACAAAAACCAACAATTTACATGTCATAATACATAACACAGGGCCAGCTATGCCTGAGATCTACTGAGCGAAGTGCAAAAGCTCAAAACGACCGGTCGGGTTTCCTACCCCACTTAAACATACGTTCGTCCTCGAACGTGCCAAGAGTTATTCCGAAATCCCTTAAATCGTTGTGTAACCTTACCATGCACATACCCGGGGGTGATCCCACGTCACCCTATCTCATATAGGTGCGATAGCACAATCCAACCTAGCCCATAAACCTTAGAACCACATTTCCACTTCTGAAATCATCTACAAGATTAGAATCTCACATCTATACTCTGAATAAGCCTGAACAAGTTGTAACAAGCCATACCTGCAACCTCAAATGCAATTACATGATATACCACATAACTCAAACACTCGTAGCGATAACTTTTAATCATAGCAGTTGCTCAAAACATCCAAATTTCGATAACAAGCCTTTTATAAAATAAAGCCTCATTCCAACACTTCCATATACTGCCAACGATAAATGAAACACATAGGAAGTCATAACCACTCCTCTGATCAACCATTAGTGAATCCACTTCTCTTTTGGCAAGGACCATGGCAATTTCTAAGCCGAACATCGATGTTATCCTTCCAACATGCTGAAATCGAATTCCGTTCGTATTCATTCTATATCCCAACGATCTCATCGAATCCAACACAGCTACTCTGCTGACATAAACATCAATATCATCTAAAGCCACAACTCGTGCAATCCGCACACCAATAAGCAACAATCTGAACGTACTCAAATTGAAAAAAAATGACTCAAATGAGAGAGTTGTACCGCAAGCTCACCAGTACCCCCACAACACAATGCTGGGAAACCGTCGCACATCGTAGAAACAAAACACACGAATCTAACCCGAAGGGTCATACCTCCATATAACTTCGCTGCAATACGCGACCCTATCCAAACACTGGTCCACATGAAACACCTCAAGTCTCTATGCTCAAAATCGACAACCTTGCGCAATTTGATGTCTAGTACCCAAGCAAATCATCATAACCACGGCGAAGCAATTGACATAACATTACACAAACCCGAAATGACATAACCGATACGCCATCCGCCGAGCAGTACCCAATACTCTTCCCGCTCGAATTCCACTGAGAGACCCCGATAAAACCACACCACATGTTCCTATAACCAACAAATCCTAATGCCTCGCAACACGGATGGGTAACTCATAGATCTCTCCAGATCACTAATAAGCTCAATAACAATTGAATCAACACATCCCTCAATAATACAACTCGGAGTCAACCAAAGCGACTCGATGAAGAACGCACATCCATATTGGCCTACCAATGGACCCCTTATCAAGGAGTTCCTGAAGCTTCTCCTTCAAGTACTTTAACTCCGCCGGTACCATACGATACGGTGCCTGGCACCAAATCAATACCGAAATCAACAACCCTGTCCGGCGACATGCCCGACAACAAGAAACACATCCGGAAGATCCTTCACCACCAGAACTGAATCGATGGTAGGAGTCTCTGCATTGCCATCCATCATGAAGGCCAAATAAGAAAGGCAACCCTCCCCAGCCATCCGTTGGTTCTTCAAAATGAAACCACCCTACTAGGAACATAATCCATCGAACCTTGCCACTCAATCCGTGGCATCCCCGGCATAGCCAACGCTGCCACCTTGGCGCAACAGTCCAGAATAACACGACACTGAGACAACCAGTCTATACCCAATATCACACCACATCTAGCATACTAAGCAACGAGCATCCACTCGGGTATCCAAACCTCCAATAGTTACCACACAAGACCGATATACACGGTCCACAACCACGACCTAACCTGTTTATGAGAACTCCCAGTCTCCAAATCCATACAGCACGTGAATCACCATATCCGATCCCAACTCCACCGTTCGAATACACAACACGCTTCTAATACCCAATCATCCCACGAGAGGTACTCCTAAAATTCTTCTGTACCACCAAGCAAACTTGAATATCAATAGTCGATCCAACAAGAGAGTGCCGCAATAATAATAAAGTATCATCAACTCAATCACATTGCCCTTTTCTGAAACGTATACCCTCATACACCCACACCAATTAGTGATCTCATTTACCTAATCATCTGAAACTGCTCATGCTGCCTAAGAATTTATTACCTTCCTTTCAGAACTAAACCATGACCTTACACATGCAAATCATAGTCCTACACAACATACCACATATGCCATACAATCCTAGGATAACCATGAGAACTTCATCTCAATTCCGAGCCACAAGCGACTACGTAACATACTCAACAGCCGAGAACTTTCCATTTGATCCATCTAGAAGAGAATCGCTATTCATCAGATGCTCCTCACGCCAGTAGAAAATATACCTCTCCCTTCGTAGTAGAAACCATCAAGAACTCTCCGAATCCCATTTGCACAAAACCAAACTGTCAAGACTGAATCGTTCTAACCTAACTAAGCTGCGCAGATCACCAAAACCGAAGAGCATTGCTACAAAAAAACCTGTAGAAACTCATCACCTCGTAAGCACCCAAAGAACTAATCATATCCTTACCATGCCAATCCGGCCTACTACTAAGCTATCCCATCTATCCAAGTTCCTTCTGATTTACCTTCAACTTCATACTTCTTCTCGCTATAACACCACAATTCCTCAACCTAGACTCACCACACTAGACCCAAGCATAAAACCACACCGTCTTAAGGCTCATAAGCCGCTGGATACCCTCTTAAATATTCCCAAAACCACCACATTCAAAATACCTACCCTAAAGAGACTTCCTGCGAATCCAAAGCCATTATCTTCACCTTCCTGATACTAATATATAGAACCCCATAATTGATATAGAAATGCCACAAGTCTTGACACCCTCCAATGCAAACCTCTGTTTCTACCCAAATATATAACCTGGAGATCTCCAATTATTACATGTAAGATCTTGCACCCACTAGAACCATTCTCGAGAGTCATCCACTCTACTCAAACCACCATTAGACCGATTAAACGGACCGGATGACCTGTGCTCCAATAGCACTCCAACACCGCAAAATATAACCTCACCTTAATGAAACCAACCAACTTCATGTTCTATGCACCGTACATCCTTTGCCAATACAACTCAAGTCATTCCATGATTATCATACACCCATAAAGTATAACATAACCTTTATTGAAATTTCCTTTACTCGAGCCATCCCCGGTCATAACCTCCGTAAGCCATAACTGATTCACCAATACACCTCAAACTGGAATCATCATAGCACATAACAGTGCAATCAACTAATCAATAGCAGACTCCCCCACTTGGCTCGAAGCCATAGATCAAAACACACAATAACTTATAATGGACATACTCTATTACTGCCATAATACCATAGTGAGATTAAACTCAATCCTTCATAAGCTCGTGCAACACAACCCATCTAGTACTTCCAATCTTCCGTAAATCTCGAGTTCAACCTCATGACAGTCAAACCCATTCTTTTAAGCGATCCAAACTCAAATTTCAACACATCTATTCCACTGATAAAAGAGGGCTCCCGACCAACAACATAAGGATCACACAAACCTCAGAATATTCCGCAGGAGATAATCCACTTGCTTAGCCTCAACTGGTATCTCTCTATGCCCTTGCACGGTCATAACATTTTGCAATCACTTAATCTTCCTGAGTCTGAACTCATATCACAACGTGAAATCTACTTCACTTCTCAACTAGGAAACATGAAAATATCCTTCGAGACACCCACAACTCGGGGCTATACATCAAATCATGATGGAAATCAAGCACCAAATCATTCTTCCTACCCCCAAGTAGACTCTTCTTATCACACTAAATCATATGAACACATCACGCAGTCACATCATGCTCATCACATAGCCATCCAGCCATCACTCCCACTAATAGGGACACTATTGGACATACAAATCCAAAAGTACATGCTCACACAATCAACGCCTCAATGCTCAAGCTATAGGCAAAACCCGGCCTCAAGTCCTCCAGATTGGCCCAACATCAACACACAGAGATCACATCTCGCCCCTCGATCAGGGAAACACAAGCCATCGATGCATATTTGATACTGAGCGCTCATGCGCGCATACGAACGCGTGGAAGGAATTCAAAGAGTTACGTTTCAAGCTGAATCAAGGACACACGATAAGAATTCAAGAATGTGAAGTTTTTCCTAAAGGTTCTGCAGCCTCCCGAGGATAAGTACAGACGTCTCCGTACCGATCCGCGAGACTCTACTAAACCTGCTCATGACTCGTGAGACCTATGTAACCTAGGCTCTGATATCAATTTGTCACGACCCTAAAACCGTCCGGGTCGTGATGACGCCTATCGTGAAACTAGGCCAGCCTACACAATTCCCAAATTACCCATTTAATCAATAATAATTATTTTTAAGCCTTTAATTAATCAGATATCTCATAATGTAAGTCTAAATGAACAGTGCGAAATAAATACACAGCCCGACATCGGGATGTCACAAGTCATGAGCATCTACTAAGGTCTGAATACAACAAAGAGTCTAAAAATGTACTAAATACAGTCTAAGGAAGACAAGAGGGAGAAAAGCAGTGTTGCGAACGTCTGGCAGCTACCTTGCTAACTCCAATGACTCTACCACGATCAATCAACACCCGCTACCGGGTTCAGAGCTACCTGAATCTGCACACAAGGTGCAGGGAGTAATGTGAGTACGCCAACCCAGTAAGTAATAAAGGTAAATGAAAGCTGAGCAGTAAGAAAATACGTAAACCACGTCAAAACACTTTTCCAAAGCTGTACACAAATTATTTACTTTGTAAATCAAGCTCAGTTTCAGTAAAAAATCTTTTAAAAGAACTTTCAATGGTTTCAAACGAGTGATAAAACAGTGAGTATAACGATGGAAAACGTAAACAGCCCCTCGGGCAAAATATGTACCCTAAACCACCCCCCGTGCATAATATGAATAGAACCAGCCCCTCGGGCTACCTCATAATCACTCGTAATCAGCCCCTTGGGCATAACATGAATCAAGAATTGCCCCTGGGGCATACATGGATCAAGAACAGCCCCTCACGAAACAATATGAAATAGCAACAGCCCCCCGAGCTACATCATATAACTCACACTAGGTACCCGCGCTCACTGGGGGTATACAGACTCCGGGAGGGGCCCCTTACGGCCCAAGCGCAATAACAAGCCATCTCGTGGACTAATCAAACAGGCTCTCGGCCTCATATCAAGCCACCTCGTGGCATAACAACTCAGGCCCTCGGCCAGATAATCATGAATCAGCACAATACCGCTGCGACTCGCAGCCCAATCACGTAATAACCTCACAACACAGGCCCTCGCCCTCACTCAGTCAGAAATCTCTCAAAAGACACTCGGGCAAAGTAAAATATGATGCTCAGCCCAAAATGTCATTTAAGATGTCAAAATAGAGTAAATATGACTGAGTTGTGAAAACAGTAGAATACAGCATGACTGAGTATAAATATGAAGTCAAAACAGTAAGGAATAGTAGTAAAAATCCCCTAAGGGTCCAAAACAGTTGGCACGAGGCCCAAATATGGCATTCAGCCCAAAACATGATGATAGAAAAAAGTTTTCAATCAAATACTCAGTTAAACAATCATATGGGACGGACTAAGTCACAATCCCCAGTAGTGCACGACCCCACGCTCGTCATCTAGCGAGTGTCTCACCTCAAAGTAGCACAATGATGTGAAATCCGGGGTTTCATACCCTAAGGACAAATATTTACAATCATTACTTACCTCAATCCGGTCCACACTCGAGCTCGCGATGCTTATGTCTCTCGACTCGGCCTCCAGATGCTCCAAATCTAGCCAAAAACAGTACCATACCATCAAAATATGCTATGGGAACAAAGCCCACTCGAAAATAACCAATTTACATCAAGAATCCCTAAATTGGCCAAACCCGACCCCCAAGCCCACGTCTCGGAATCAGACAAATTTTACATCAATAGAACCCTTATTCCGCCATGAGTTCATGCATATCAAAAGCACCAAAATCGGACCTCAAATGGCCCCTCAAATTACCACTCAAAGCTCTCCAATTAACCAAGACCTAATCCCCAAATTTACCACTGATTTTCCCTCAAATTTCATGCTAACAACGATAAAAATCACCATAATAACGAGCTTAGGAACCAAGGACCTTACCTCAATGAATCCCTCTGAAAAGCTCCCTTGAAATGGCTCCCAAAAGCTTCACCTCGAATGAAATATAGAGCAAAATGGCCAAAAATCGCGAAGGGTGAAATATATACCTTCTGACCCAGGGATTCCGCACTTGCGGTCCTTTTCCGCTTCTGCAGTCTAACCCACGACATCTATGGTTTTCATTTAAAAGCCCATTTCCGCATCTGCAATTAAACCCCCGCACCTGCACTATCGTAGGTGCGCTCCAGTAGCCGCTTCTGCGGTTCCAACTGACCTCCCTCTTGGCCGCATCTGCGGCTCCATCTCCCCTTCTGCGAGTCCGCACTTGCGGTCCCGTAGCCGCATGTCCGGTTATGACAGCAATAGAAAAACTTCAGCTGCCAAACCCAACTCAAAATCTTCCGTCACGAAATCACCCCGAGGCTCCCGGGACCTCAACCAAAAGCACAAACAAGTCATATACTACTATCCAAACTTATACCAATCTTCAAAACACCTCAAACAACATCGAATCAACCAAATCACATCGGATTCAAGCCAAAGGTCTCCCAAAAATATCCGAATTCTTCTTTTGATCAAAAAGTCTACCAAACCTCGTCCGAATGATCTGAAATTTTGCACACACGTCACATTTGACACAACAAACCTACTGCAACTTTCGGAATTCCATTCTGACCTGAGCTTTGCAAATACCGCAAATGCGAAGGAGCCATCGCAAATGCGAAGAAAGTGTCACATTTGTCAACACTGTTCCTCGCAAATGCGAGTAGAAGATCGCATTTGCGATCATACCCCTTCCTAAACTCGCATTTGCGAACTCTGCTGGCCCAGGCTTTCTTCGCAATTATGATAAATACCTCGCAATTGCCATGCCTGCTTGGTTCACATTAGTGAAGCCTAATCTCGCAAAACGAGATTAGAGGCCTGCTACAGACACTAGTTACACCAGCAAATTTCTAAGTTCCAAAATCACTCCGTAGCCTATCCAAAACTCATCCGAGCCCTCGGGGCTCAAAACCAAACATGCGCACAAGTCTTAAAACATCATACGAACTTGCTTATGCAATTAAATAGACAAAATAACACCTAGAACAATGAATTTAGCACCAAATTGCATGAAATTTTCACGATAGTTTCAAAACTTCTATTATCTCAACCAAAGGTCCGAATCACATCAAATCAATTCCGTTTTTCACCAAGCTTCACAAATAAGGTTTAAATATCATAACAGACCTGAACCAGGCTCCTGAACCAAAATACGGGCCCAATACCAACAAGATCAAATCTTTTATATTATTATATTTTCCGTCTTATCAATTTCTTTCAAAAATTTAGTTCTCGGGCTAGGGACCTCAGAATTCAATTCTGGACATACGCCCAGGTCCCATATTTTACTACGGACCGTTTGCCCAAAACATTGACCAAAGTCAACAAAAATCAACTTTTTAGGCCAAAAATCATCATTTCTTAAATTTTTCACATAAGAGCTTTCTGGATACATGCCCCGACTGTGCACATAAATTGAGAAGAGATAAAATAAGGTTTTAAAGGCCTCAGAACATGGATTCGAGTTTTAAAACAGAAGATGACCTTTTGGGTCATCACAAGAAATGAAATTTTTTTCTCCTTTATTAAATTCTTTTAATAAGCGAAAGTAGTTTAAATTCATTTTTAGACATGTGTCACTTTGGACCAATGTCTCTTTTTTAACATCCAAGCAATGCTGGTTAATACGTTTTACTATATTTCAAGTCTAAATAGATGAAATAATACCAAAAACGTTAGCAACAAACTATAAGAAAAAAAATAGGGAAGAGAAAGATTAATTGTAATAATCTTAGACATTCAAAAAGATATTAGTCAAATTATTATTGTCACGACCCTAAACCTAAACCGGTCGTGATGGCGCCTCTCGTGAAGACAAGGCCAGCCGGCACAGCTCCCAATTCATTTAAACAAATTATAAAAGCACAATTTAAGTCATTGACATGCTAATAATCCCAAAATAGAAGTGAAATAGTATTTGCGGAAAAACAACCAACACAGCCCGACATCGGGGTGTCACCAGTCATGAGCATCTAACAACTGATTCAAAAGTAGGAAGAGTCTACATAGTCTATTACTGAACTAAATCAAAAGGAAAAAAGATTGGGGAAGAAGCACTGGCTGCGAACACTGAGCAGCTACCTAGTGAATCTTCGAACTGCCTGAGCTGGAAGAAATCAACACTCGCTAGCGGGAGCTGAAGCGCCTGAATCTGCATACAGGATGCAGGGAGTAAAGTGAGTACTCCAACTCAGTGAGTAATAACAATAAATAAAGACTGAACGATAAGAAATCTCGTAAAACACAACAATATGCTATAAAGAAGCAGAATAAATGTGATGACCCAAAAGGTGATCACTTGTTTTTAAAACAAATTTTGCATTCTGAGGCCTTAAAATCGTCTTTTAGCTTCATCCCGATTTGCGTACGTAGTCTGGGCGTGTAACCGGAAAGCCTATATGTGAAAGATCTGTTAAAAATGATAAATTTTGACTATTAAATGAATTAATTTGACTTCGGTCAACGTTTTGGGTAAACGGACCCGGACCCATGATTCGATGATCCCGCAGTGTCCGTAGGAAAATATGGGACTTGGGCGTATGCCTGAAATTGAATTCCGAGGTCCCAAGCCCGAGAAATGAATTTTTAAAGAAAATTGTTTTCTGAAATTGTTTATAAGGTTTGGAAATGAATTTTGATTAGAACATGTTAGTATCGGGCCGTATTTTGGATTCCGGCGCCCGGTACAAGTCTTATATATGATTTAAGATAATTTTGTGAAGTTTGGTAAGAAACGGAATTCGTTTAACATGATTCGGACCTTAAATGCAATTTGATGTTTAAAGAAGTCTTGAGAAAGTTCATTGATCTTGAGGTTTAATTCGATGTTCATGATGTTATCTTGGTGATTTGATTTTATGAATAAGTCCGTAGGATATTTTCGAGGTTGTGTGTATGCTTGGTTTGGAGTTCCGAGGGCTCGGGTGAGTTTCGGGTAGGTTCCGGGCTGTCTTGAGCTTAAAAGCACAGTTGTTGCAGGTTTAGAGAAATTTGCAGATCTCTGAACCCGCCACTGCGGTCCACAAGAATTCGTGTGCGACCGCGGAAGGGGCCAGTGCGGTCCGCGTGAGGTTTCGTACGGTGCACGGTAGGGGCTGTGTGTCCGCACTCGATTTTGTGCCGTCCGCACAGCTTCACTGGTCCCCAGGTTCACTGAGCTTTGCGGCCGCAGTCGATTTTGTGCGGTCCGCACAACTTCATTGGTCCCCAGGTTCACTAGGCTGTGCGGTCGCAGTCCATTTTGTGCGGTTCGCACAGGGGATCTGAGAGGGGTATAAATAGACGGGATTTTCAGTCATTAGTCATTTTCTTCATTTTTTCAAAACCCCAAAAAACATAAGAGGCGATTTTTCAAACATTTCTTCTCCAAAACATTTGTAATTGATTTCTAACTCATTTTCTTTACTCCTTAACTTCTTTTTATAAGATTTCATCCTAGAATCTAGGGTTTTCATGGTGGAATTGGAAATTTTGGGTAGAACCTAGGTTTTTCAAAAATTGGGGATTTGGACCTCGATTTGAGGTCCGATTTCAAAACTAATTATATATTTGAGTTCGTGGGGGAATGGGTGATCAAGCTTTGGTTCGAAGCTCGGGTTTTGACCATGTGGGCCCGGGGGCAATTTTTGACTTTTGGGTAAAACTTTGGAACATTCATTTTTATGCATTCGAATTGATTCATTATGACGACCCAAAGGGTCATTACCTATTTTCTCATTCATACCGTGCTTCCGAGGCCTCAAAATCCTCATTTTAGGTTGCCTCGATTTGCGTGCATAGTCCGAGCGCATAGCCGGAAAGCTTAAATATGAATCCTGTGTGAAAAATGCTAAATTTTGATATTAATATGAGTATATTTGACTTCGGTCAACGTTTTGGGTAAATGGACCCGGACCCGTGATTTGACGGTCCCGGAGGGTCCGTAGGAAAATATGGGACTCGGGCATATGCCCGGAGTCGAATTCCGAGGTCTAGAGGCCGAGTAATGAATTTTTCTGTGAAATTCTTTTTCTGAAATTATTGAGGAAATTGGAAATGAATTTTAATTAAAAGACTGTGGTATCGGGCTCGTATTTTGGTTCCGACGCCCGGTACAAGTCTTATATATGGTTTAAGCGCTTTCTATAAAATTTGGTTGAAGTTGGACGTCATTTGACGTGTTTCGGACATAAAATGAAAATTTGATGCTATATGAAAATTTGAAAGAAAAACATGAGTTTTGAGGCTTGATTCGAAGTATATGATGTTACTTTGGCGATTTTATCGCACGGATAAGTCCGTAGGATGTTTTTGAGGTTGTGTGTATATTTGGTTAGGAGCCCCGAGGGCTCGGGAGTGTTTCGGAGGTGTTCCGGGAGGTTTTAGTACTTAGAAAAGTTGCAGAGAATCTGCATCAGGTGCTCAGGTCTTTTCTTCTTCGCGTTCGCGATGCCTTGTTCGCGTTCGCGAAGCCTCGAGCGAGTCCTTCTTCGCGTTCGCATTCTCCCTTCGCGTTCGCATAGAGTCTTTGAACTCTGAGGTCCCAGCCCTCTTTCCTTCTCCGCGATCGCGATGGCTGGACCGCGTTCGCGTAGGGTCCCAGCCTTACCTCATCGCGTTCGCGTAAAGGTCAACGCGTTCGCATAGACCAATCCCCTGGACCCCCCAGTCCTTCTCTTCTCGTTCGCGTCCTTCTCATCGCGAACGCGATAGTCTGTTAAGCCAACCCTTCGCGAACGCGACCTTGATTCCGCGAACGCGAAGGGAAAATTCACCCAGTTATTTAAAATGCCCAAAACAAAATAGTGACGGGAAATTTTCACCAAATACACGAACCCTTTCTTCTCCAAAGCTTCTAGGCGATTTTTAGAGCATCTCTTCACCAAAGCTTCTTGAGTAAGTATTGTTTAACTTGTTTTCTTCATTTTCCATCACTATTTATCAAATTCCTAAGCTCAAATCATGTGATTTAGGGTAGAAATTGGGGGAAATGGGGTAGAGTTAGGGTTTCTATATTTTCTTGATTTAGACCTCGTTTTGGGGTCGAATTTGAAAACAAATTATATAGTCGGGCTCGTGGGTGAATGGGGGATTTGAAATTGGTTCGAACCTCGGGTTTTAACCAAGTGGGTCCAGGCTCGATTTTTGGAATTTGGGAAGAAAGCTTAGAAAACTATATTTAGGCATTGGGTTTGATTTGATTAGCTTATATTAATGTTGTAAAGTCGTTATTTCATAGATTTGATTGAGTTGGAGCCGAACTCGAGAGGGAAGGCGGTCGTTGTGGATTGATTTAGCTGTGGAAGTTGAGGTAAGTGTTTGGTTTAACCTTAGCTTGAGGGAATAGGAGTCGAGTCTTGTTTGCTACTTGCTAATTGTCGAGTACGGTGTATAGGCATGGTGACGAGTATCTATACACTGGTGTCTATCATGACCGTGAGTCCTTATGTTGTGTTTATTCTTATCCTGTTGTGCTTATCCATGCTTAGTTGATGATTCCTATGTGATGAAAGAGTATGAGAAGGAAATTATGAATTGTAAAATTCTTGGGAGCATTGGCTCAAGTGATAAAGTGAGATGTGAAGTAAGAAATGAAAGAAAGCTAATGAGTTATTGGTTATTCCCTTACCGGGATGTTTTGCTGTTTAGTAGACTTTTCTCCCTTGCCGGGATATTGAAATAATTGTTATTGTTCCGTTGCCGGGATATTGAAATTATTGTTATTGTTCCCTTGCCGGGATTTCTATTTTGTTTGTCTATTCCCTCACCCCATTGTTTGTGATTGTTGTTTGGTGAGGACGAGCGATAAAGCACGAAGGGTGATGCCGTGCACGATTGTAATATGAAAACTAATGCACGAAGGAACATTCCGTGCCATGACATTAATATTAATGCACAAAGGAACATTCCGTGTCATGTTTTGATTATTAATGCACGAAGGAACATTCCGTGCCATGTTTTGATTATTAATGCACGAAGGAACATTCCGTGCCATGTTTTTATTATTAATGCACGAAGGAACATTCCGTGCCCTGATTTGATTACTAATGCACGAAGGGTCATTCCGTGCCATGATATGAGTGTTTATGTGAGGAAAAGCACGAAGGTTGATGCCGTGCACTTTATATGATTGTTGTTTGGGTGAGGACGAGCGATAAAAGCACGAAGGATGGTGCCGTGCAACTGTTGATTTTCTACTCTCGTTGATATTGTAGTTGTACTGTTTCATTCCTTATTTATTGATTTTATACCTGAACTGTTACAGCCCCTAGAGCATGCTTCCCTCCCTCTTGATTGGTTGATTTCTGTATACCTTTATCTTGCATACATATATATTGAACTGTACAGGTTTGTTTGGTAGTCCGGTCTAGCCTCGTCACTACTTCGCCGGGGTTAGGCCAGGCACTTACTAGCACATGGGGTCGGTTGTGCTGATGCTACACTCTGTGCATCTTCTTGCACAGATCACGGTGCCGGAGCAACTTCTGGACAGCAGTAGTAGATTGGGAGTAAACCTTCAGTCCGGAGACGCCGAGGTAGTCTTGTTGACGTCCGCATGCTCGGAGTCTCCTCCATCTCTATTTCCGTTTGTTATCCGTTGCACCGATACAAACAGATTATGACTTCTTTCAGTCTAATGTATTTAGTAAATCTTAGAAGTTCGTGAGTATGGTGACACCAATCTTGGGTAGAGTTTTGTGTTGGAATTTTCGCATTTCTTTCAGTTATTTACATTTGAGACTTTCGCTTATATTATTAAACGCTTCGTTTTATTATATTGTTGATGTTTGCTAAAAGAGGTAATTAATAATTGGCTTGCCTAGCTCCTAATAGTAGGCGCTATCACGACTCCCGAGGGTGGGAAATCCGGGTCGTGACAAGTTGGTATCAGAGCTCTAGGTTACATGGGTCTCACAACTCACAGACAAACTTGGTAGAGTCTGAGGGATCGGTACGGAGATGTCTGTATTTATCCCTCAGAGGCTGCAGAGTTAGGAAAAACTTCACATTTGATCTTTCTTGTCGTGCGGTTCTGTTTCTCAACCACCGATTGAATTTCTACTATGTTTTATCGCAGATGGAGAGAACACTCACTTCCTCATCTACCGCTCAGCAGTCCGAGCCCCGAGCAGCAGCCCCAGAGGTGGAGCCTCAGGTTGAGTTTGAGGAGGAGGTTCCAGCCTCAGCAGTTCCGGTGGGCCCAATTCAGGTCCTAGAGGGGTTCATTGCCACCCCAGTTCTTCAAGACGCTCTAGTCCGATTGGTAGGCCTCATAGAGGGTGTCATTCGAGCGGGTTTGCTTCCAGTGGTTCAGCCAGCGGTGGCAGGTCAGCCGGGTATAGTGGCTCGGGCCGGGGGTGAGATCGCTTTTCAGGAGGCGGCCAATATGGGCCGTAGAGTTGAGATAGTTCTGCCCCAGGGAGGTGGTCATGGGTCGGATAAGCGGCCCCATCATGCAGGCAGATTCAGTGGTACCTCGTCAGGAGGTAGAGGTTCTTGTGGTAGAGGCCATCCTTCCAGGCCCTTTCAGTCATCTCTCCAGGTCACTCATGGTACTTCAGGTGGTCATTCAGATCGACAGGGTCGGCCTCAGTTACAGCAGTCGCGTGGATGTTATGAGTGTGGCGAGTATGGTCATTTCAGGAGGGCTTGCCCGAGGTTAAGGGGTGCTCAGCCGCAACAGCCGAGGTCTTGCCACGCTTGTGGCGACACGAGGCACATTGTCAGATATTGCCCCTGAGTTTATGGCAGCTCTCAGCATCAGAGTTCTCTTGCTATGGTTCAGGCACCAGAGGTTCCACAGCCTGCCCAGCCAGCTAGAGGTGGTAGTCGAGGTGCTAGAAGTGGAGGCAGAGGTCATAGAGGTGGAGCTCATACTGCCAGAGGTAGAGGCCAGCCAGCAGCCGGCCGTCCCAGAGATGAGGTTCAGGGAGGTGGGGCCAAGCCCCGGTGTTATGCTCTTCCAGCCAGGCCAGAGGCTGAGTCATCAGACGTTGTCATTACAGGTACTATTTTGGTCTGTGATAGAGATGCTTCAGTGCTATTTGACCCAGGGTCTATGTATTCGTATGTGTCATCCTATTTTGCAACGTACCTGGTTATGCCTAGTGATGCATTGAGTATTCCTGTTTATGTGTCTGCACCGGTGGGTGATTCTATAGTGGTCGACCGAGTTCATCGTCCCTGTGTTGTAGTGTTTGGGGGTCTTGAGACTCGTGTTGAGTTGTTGCTCTTAGACATGGTAGATTTCGACGTTATATTAGGGATAGATTGGTTGTCCCCGTATCATGCTATCTTGGATTGCCATGCAAAGACCGTGACCTTCGCTTTATCGGATTTGCCCCGTTTGGAGTAGAGAGGGACCCCAGGTCATACCACCCGCAGTGTTATATCATATGTGAAGGCTCGACGCATGGTCGAGAAGGGGTATTTAGCTTATTTGGCGTATGTTCGCGACTCCAGCGCAGAGGTCCCTTCAATTGATTTGATTCTGTTCCCATTGTTTGGGAGTTCCCTGAGGTTTTCCCTTCAGACCTGTCGGGTATGCAGCCCGATAGGGATATCGACTTTTGTATTGATCTGGCTCCGGGCACCCAGCCCATTTTCATCCTGCCGTATCGCATGGCCCCGCCAGAGTTGAAAGAGTTAAAGGATCAGTTGGAGGATTTGCTTGAGAAGGGTTTCATTAGACCCAGCGTTTCGCTTTTGGGTGCGCCAGTGTTATTTGTGAAGAAAAAGGATGGTTCGATGAGGATGTGCATTGATTACCGGCAATTGAACAAAGTTACGACCTAGAGTAAGTATCCGTTGCCGATGATTGACGATTTGTTCGACAAGCTTCAGGGTGCAAAGGTGTTTTCAAAGATAGACTTGAGATCTGGTTACCATCAGTTGAGGATTAGGGCATCCGATGTCCCTAAGACAGCTCTGACTACGGCACCAGTATTGGTTTTTCCCACAGGTTTAGGGCCTTATACAGTCTAATGTGATGCTTCCCGTATCGGGCTTGGTGCAGTATTGATGCAGGACGGCAGAGTCATGGCCTATGCTTCGAGGAAGTTGAAGATCCACGAGAAGAATTATCCGGTTCATGATCTAGTGTTGGCAGCCATTGTTCATGCTTTGAAGATTTAGAGGCATTATCTATATGGTGTGAGTGTGAGGTGTACACTGGTCACAAGAGTTTTCAGTATCGTTCAAGCAAAAGGAGTTGAATTTGAGGCAGATGAGGTGGTTGGAGTTGTTGAAAGATTATGATGTTGCTATCTTGTATCACCCGGGGAAGGCCAATGTGGTGGCCGATGCTTTGAGTAGGAAGTCAGCCAGTATGGGCAGTTTTGCTTATATTCCAATCAGTCAGAGGCCGCTTGCTTTGGATGTTCAGGCCTTAGCCAATCAGTTCATGAGACTGGATGTTTTTTAGCCCAGTCGTGTGTTGGCTTGCACGGTCGCTCGTTCTTCATTATTGGAGCGTATCCCTGATCGGCAGTTTGATGATCCCCATTTGTGTGTCCTCAAAGACACGGTGCAGCGTGGAGGTGCCCAGCAGGTTACCTTAGATGCGGATGGAGTCTTGAGACTTCAGGGGCGAGTTTGTGTGCCCAATGTTGATGGGATTCGAGAGTTGATCTTAGCGGAGGCCCATAGCTCCCGGTATTCTATTCACCCGGGCGCCGCGAAGATGCATCAGGATCTGAGGCAGCACTATTGGTGGCGCAGAATGAAGAAAGATATTGTTGCATATGTGGCTCGATGTTTGAACTGTCAGCAGGTTAAGTACGAGCATCAGAGGCCTGGTGGACTGTTTCAGAGGATTGAGCTTCCCGAGTGGAAGTTTGAGAGGTTTACTATGGATTTTGTTACTGGACTCCCGTTGACCCGGAAGAAGGCTGATGCGATTTGGGTCATTGTTGATAGGCTGACGAAGTCAGCGCATTTTGTTCCTGTTGCAGCCACCTATTCATCCGAGAGGTTAGCTGAGATCTACATCAGAGAGATTGTTCGCCTTCATGGTATGCCGGTATCTATCATTTCGGACCGGGGCACGCAGTTTACCTCGCGCTTCTGGGGAGCAGTTCAGCGAGATTTTGGCATACGGGTCGAGTTGAGCACAGCATTTCATCCCCAGACGGACAGTCAGTCCGAGCAGACTATTCAGATTTTGGAGGATATGCTCCGGGCTTGTGTTATTGGCTTTGGAGGCTCGTGGGATCAGTTCTTGCCTCTAGCGGAGATTGCCTACAACAACAGCTACCGGTCGAGTATCCAGATGGCTCCTTATGAGGCTTTATATG
The DNA here is from genome assembly GCF_001879085.1 of Nicotiana attenuata. Lineage (NCBI taxonomy): Eukaryota > Viridiplantae > Streptophyta > Magnoliopsida > Solanales > Solanaceae > Nicotiana > Nicotiana attenuata. The sequence continues at coordinate 34,661 of NW_017672264.1, read as the reverse complement.
GTAGGCGGTGTCGCTCTCCGATTGGGTGGTTTGAGCCGGGAGAGGCTCGGTTGTTGGGCACAGATCTGGTTCAGGAGGCCTTGGACAAGGTCAAGATCATTCAGGATAGGCTTTGTACAGCTCAGTCCAGGCAGAAGAGTTATGCAGATCGCAAGGTTCGAGATGTGGCTTTCATGGTTGGTGAGCGAGTATTGCTCCGAGTGTCGCCTATGAAGGGCGTGATGAGATTTGGGAAGAAAGGCAAGCTTAGCCCTAGGTTCATTGGCCCATTTGAGATTCTCGATCGTGTGGGAAAGGTGGCTTATAGGCTTGCCTTGCTGCCTAGCTTGTCAGCCGTGCATCCAGTTTTTTTTCATGTGTCCACGCTTCGGAGGTATCACGGCGATCCAGCCCACGTGTTAGATTTCAGCACTGTCCAGTTGGACAAGGACTTGTCTTACGAGGAGGAGCCGGTAGCTATTCTGGACCGGCAGGTTCGTCAGTTGAGATCCAAGAGTTTTCCTTCTGTTCGTGTTCAGTGGAGAGGTCAGCCTCCTGAGGCATCGACCTAGGAGTCCGAGTCTAGCATGCAGAGCCGTTATCCCCATCTTTTCCCGACTCAGGTACTTCTTTCTTTTGTCCTTTCGAGGACGAACGATTGTTTTAGAGGTGGAGAATGTGACGACCCAAAGGGTCATCACCTGTTTTCTCATTCATACCGTGCTTTCGAGGCCTCGAAAACCTCATTTCAGGTTGCCTCGATTTACGTGCGCAGTCCTGGCGCGTAGCCGGAAAGCTTAAATATGAATTCTGTGTGAAAAATGCTAAATTTTGATATTAATATGAGTATATTTGACTTCGATCAACATTTTGGGTAAACGGACCCGGACCCGTGATTTGACGGTCCCGGAGGGTCCGTACAAAAATATGGGACTCGGGCATATGCCCGGAGTCGAATTCCGAGGTCTAGAGGCCGAGTAATTAATTTTTCTGTGAAATTGTTTTTCTGAAATTATTGAGGAAATTGGAAATGAAATTTGATTAAAAGATTGTGGTATCGGGCTCGTATTTTGGTTCCGACGCCCGGTACAAGTCTTACATATGGTTTAGGCGCTTTCTGTAAAATTTGGTTGAAGTTGGACGTCGTTTGACGTGTTTCGGACTTAAAATGAAAATTTGAAAGAAAAACATAAGTTTTGAGGCTTGATTCGAAGTATATGATGTTACTTTGGCGATTTGATCGCACGGATAAGTTCGTAGGATGTTTTTGAGGTTGTGTGTATATTTGGTTAGGAGCCCCGAGGGCTCGGGAGTGTTTCGGAGGTGTTTCGGGAGGTTTTAGAACTTAGAAAAGTTGTAGAAAATTTGCATCAGGTGCTCAGGTTTTTTCTTCTTCGCGTTCGCGACGCCTTGTTTGCGTTCGCGAAGCCTCGAGCGAGTCCTTCTTCGCGTTCGCATTCTTCCTTCGCGATCGCATAGAGTCTTTGAACTCTGAGGGCCCAGCCCTCTTTCCTTCACCGCGTTCGCGATGGCTGGACCGCGTTCGCGTAGGGTCCCAGCCTTACCTCATCGCGTTCGCGTATAGGTCAACTCGTTCGCGTAGACCAATCCCCTGGACCCCCCAGTCCTTCTTTTCGCGTTCGCGTCCTTCTCATCGCGAGCGCGATAGTCTGTTAAGCCAACCCTTCGCGAATGCGACCTTGATTCCGCGAACGCGAAGGGCAAATTCACCCAGTTATTTAAAATGCCCAAAACAGAACAGTGACGGGTAATTTTCACCAAATACACGAACCCTTTCTTCTCCAAAGCTTCTATGCGATTTTTNTTGAGTTGGAGCCGAATTCGAGAGGGAAGGCGGTCATTGTGGATTGACTGTGGAAGTTGAGGTAAGTGTTTGGTTTAACCTTAGCTTGAGGGAATAGGAATCGAGTCTTGTTTGCTACTTGCTAATTGTCGAGTACGGTGTATAGGCATGGTGACGAGTATCTATACACTGGTGTCTATCATGACCGTGAGTCCTTATGTTGTGTTTATTCTTATCCTGTTGTGCTTATCCATGCTTAGTTGATGATTCCTATGTGATGAAAGAGTATGAGAAGGAAATTATGAATTGTAAAATTCTTGGGAGCATTGGCTCAAGTGATAAAGTGAGATGTGAAGTAAGAAATGAAAGAAAGCTAATGAGTTATTGGTTATTCCCTTGCCGGGATATTTTGCTATTTAGTAGACTTTTCTCCTTTGCCGGGATATTGAAATTATTGTTATTGTTCCCTTGCCGGGATATTGAAATTATTGTTATTGTTCCCATGCCGGGATATTGAAATTATTGTTATTGTTCCCTTGCCGGGATTTCTATTTTGTTTGTCTATTCCCTCACCCCATTGTTTGTGATTGTTGTTTGGGTGAGGACGAGCGATAAAGCACAAAGGGTGATGTCGTGCACGATTGTAATATGAAAACTAATGCACGAAGGAATATTCCGTGCTATGACATTAATATTAATGCACGAAGGAACATTCCGTGCCATGTTTTGACTATTAATGCACGAAGGAACATTTCGTGCCATGTTTTGATTATTAATGCACGAAGGAATATTCCGTGCCATGTTTTGATTATTAATGCACGAAGGAAAATTCCGAGCCATGTTTTGATTATTAATGCACGAAAGAACATTTCGTGCCATGTTTTGATTATTAATGCACGAAGGAACATTCCGTGCCATGTTTTGACTATTAATGCACGAAGGAACATTCCGTGCCATGTTTTGATTATTAACACACGAAGGAACATTCTGTGCCAAGTTTTGATTATTAATGCAGGAAGGAACATTCCGTGCCATGTTTTGATTATTAATGCACGAAGGAAAATTTCGTGCCCTGATTTGATTACTAATGCACGAAGGGTCATTCCGTGCCATGATATGAGTGTTTATGTGAGGAAAAGCACGAAGGTTGATGCCGTGCACTTTATATGATTGTTGTTTGGGTGAGGACGAGCAATAAAAGCACGAAGGATGGTGTCGTGCAACTGTTGGTTTTCTACTCTCGTTGATATTGTAGTTGTACTGTTTCATTCCTTATTTATTGATTTTATACCTGAACTGTTACAGCCCCTACAGCATGCTTCCCTCCCTCTTGATTGGTTGATTTCTGTATACCTTTATCTTGCATACATATATATTGAACTGCACAGGTTTGTTTGGTAGTCCGGTCTAGCCTCGTCACTACTTCGCCGGGGTCAGGCCAGGCACTTACCAGCACATGGGGTCGGTTGTGCTGATGCTACACTCTGTGCATCTTTTTGCACAGATCACGGTGCCGGAGCAGCTTTTGGACAGCAGTAGTAGATTGGGAGTAGACCTTTAGTCCGGAGACACCGAGGTAGCCTTGCTGACGTCCGCAGGCCCGGAGTCTCCTCCATCTCTATTTCAGTTTGTTATCCCTTGCACCGAAACAAATAGATTATGACTTCTTTCAGTCTATTGTATTTAGTAAATCTTAGAAGTTCGTGAGTATGGTGACACCAATCTTGGGTAGAGTTTTGTGTTGGAATTTCCGCATTTCTTTCAGTTATTTACATTTGAGACTTCCACTTATATTATTAAACGCTTCGTTTTATTATATTGTTGATGTTTGCTAAAAGAGGTAATTAATAATTGGCTTGCCTAGCTCCTAATAGTAGGCGCCATCACGACTCCCGAGGGTGGGAAATCCGGGTCGTGATTTAGCATTTATTGACGTAATTAAGTAACTTGTGACTAGATACGAACGAATTGGTGGTGGAATCGAGGGGTAAAGCCATAGTTGAAGCGTAAATTGTGTTTGTGGCATCGAGGTAAGTGTTTGGTCTAACCTTAGCTTGAGGGATTAGGAGTTGAGTCCTATTTTCTATGTGGTAATTGTTGAGTACGACGTATAGGCATGGAGAGGAGTATCTATACGTTGGTGTCTAGCATGCCCGTGGGTCTTATATTGTGATTTTCATGACTTCGTTGTATCTTTCATGCCTTGGTGATGGTTTCTATATGTTGTGTAAAGTTTGTGGAAGGAATTGTGACCTATGGACATTGAGGAGCGTTGGCTCAAGTTGTGTAACGAATTGTGAAGGTGTAAGTGATAATTGAATCTCTAGAGCATTGGCTCGAGTTATGAAGAGAATTGTGCGGTAAAAGTGAGAAAGAAAAGAAGTAATTATGTTGACACCCTTGCCGGGCTATTGTTGATGTATTGGTTATCTCCCTCGCCGGAATGTTGATATTATTGATGTTGTTCCCTTGCCGGGATTTAATTGTTGAATTGTTGTTCCCTTGCCGGGATTTATTGGTTGAATTGTTGTTCCCTTGCCGGGATCTTTATTGCAATTTCATTTATTCCCTTGCCCTATTGTTTGTGATTGTTGTATGGGTGAGGAAGAGAGTTAACGCATGAAGGGTGATGCCGTGCATTGTTTGTTTTGTAAGGAAGAGTATAAAGCACGAAGGGTGATGCCGTGTATTATTGTGAGGAAAGAGTGTAAAGAATGAAGGGTGATGTCGTGCCACACGATGTACCATTCCGTGCTGATTTTATTGATTATATGGTGAGGAAAGAGAGTGAAAGCACGAAGGGTGATGTCGTGCACACTTTTATTAAATGATTGCTTTGGTGAGGACGAGAGTAAAAGCACGAAGGGTCATGCCATGCATTTATTGAATTCTGATTCTTGTTGATATTTGAGTTATGTTATTTCTGTCATTTCATTTGATGTCTTTCTATTCGGAATTGCTATCTCCCCCACAGCATGCTCCCCCTGCCATTTTGACTGGTTATTTCTGTGTCTCTTTTCCGCTGTATATATATTTGAACGGCACAGGTTTATGTGGTAGTCTGGTCTAACCTCGTCACTACCTCGCCGAGATTAGGCTAGGCACTTACCAGCACATGGGGTCGGTTGTGCTGATGCTACACTCTGCACTCTTTTGTGCAGATCCCAGTACTGTTGACTTCGGACCGTAGGTTGGAGGCTATTTTCAGTTCACGCGGAGATCCAAGGTAGACCTGCAGGCGTCCGCAGGCCCTGGCGTCTCCTCTATCCTTATTTCCTGTTTCATTTTCCTTATATTCAGAAACAGTGTACTGATATTTTCTTCAGACTTTGTATGTAGTAAACTTAGACCATCTGTGATACTGTGACACCAATTCTGGGTAGTCGAGACTCAAATAGTTGTATAAGATATTCATGTTCAGATAGTTTATGGTTTCTTTCTTCCGCTTATGTTAAATTCCACTGTTTAAACGTTATTATTCGAAATTGTTAATGAATATAAAATGAGTAAAAAGGTAAATTGTGCATTTAGTTAGCTTGCCTAGCTCGTATTAGTAGGCGCCATCACGACTCTCGAGGGTGGGAATCCGGGTCGTGACAATAAAACCAGTAAAGTACAATAAAGCAGTGAAATCTCATAAAACACCTTTTTAGCAAGACCTATAGCACCCGTATCTGCACACAGGGATGCATGGAGTAAAGTGAGTATACCAACTCAGTGAGGAATAACAATAAAGGAAGACTGAGCGGTATAAAATTACGTTAAACACAACATTAAGCTATAAGAGGCAGAACAAAATCAGTAAATATAATTATGCAGTGAAATCTCATAAAAATACCTTTTAAGTAGTCAAACGATATATAGGAAAAGCAACTAGAAATGGTAAACACATAAGAACTTCCCCTCGGGCAAAGTAACAACAGAATCGGCCCCTCGGGCAATATCACAGAACAATACCAACCCCTCGGGCTATATCTCATATCACAATGGGTACCCGCACTCACTTGGGGTGTACAGACTCTAGTAGGGACCCCTTACGGCCCAAGCGCAATATCAAGCCATCTCGTGGCATAATCAATAGGCTCTCGGCCTCATATCAACAAGCCACCTCGTGGCGTACAATCTCAGGCCCTCGCCCTCATAATCATAATCAGTGTATCAGTGGTGCGGCGTGCAGCCCTACCCAAAGTATCCTCACAACACAGGCCCTTGGTCTTACTCAATCAGATTCTCATAAGCCACTCGGGCAACAGTAAAACATGATGCTTAGCTCAAAATATCTTTTAAAATATCATTTAAGGTGCTAAAACATAGTAAACATGGCTGAGTTATGAAAACAGAAGAATATAGCATGACTAGGTACAAGTATAAAGTCAGAACAGTGAGGAAATGGCAGTAAAAATCCCCTAAGGGTCCAAATAGTTGGCACGAGGCCCACATATGGCATTAAGCCCAAAACATGACGATAGCAAACAGTTTTCAATCAAATACGCGGTAAAACAGTCATTCGGTATGGACTAAGTTACAATCCCCATCAGTGCACGATCCCACGCTCGTCATCTAGCGTGCGCGTCACCTGAATATAGCACAAGGATGTGAAATCCGAAGTTTCGTACACTCAGGAAAACATTTAAAATCATTACTCGCCTCAATCCGGCCCAAACTCTAGCTCACGATGCCTTTGCCCCTCAAATCGGCCTCCGGATGCTCCAAATCTAGGCAAAATCAGTACATAACCATCAAAACATGCTAAGGGAACAAAGCCCACTCGAAAACAATCAAAAACAACGCGAATCCCGAAATTGACCAAACTTGACCCCCGGCCCACATCTCGAAATTCGATAAATTTTACATCATTAGACTCCTTATCTCCCCACGAGTTCATACATATCAAAAGTTCTAAAATCCGACCATAAATGGTCCTTCAAATCTTTAATCAAAGGCCTAAGTTCCCAAGCCCTAGTTTCCTCCATTTAACCCTTAATTTCCATAATTACAGCTCTAATCCGTGAAATAATACCATAGAAACGAGTTTTTATGATCCAAAACCTTACCTAAAGTAAGTCTCCTTGAATTCCCTCTTCAAGATCGCACAAAAGCTCCAGAAATCGTGTTTAAAAATGGTGAAACCTATGAAAATCACGAAGGAAAGATTATATACATTCTGACCCAGGGATTCCGCACTTGCGGTCCTTCACCCGCTCCTGCGGTCCCGCTTCTGCGGCCAAGACCACCGCATCTGCGATTTTCACTTAAATGACCAATACCGTATCTGCGGTTAATATCTCGCACCTGCGCTACCGCAGGTGCACCCTCTTTACTGCTTCTGCGGTTCTAGCTGCTCGCCTACTTGGCCGTATTTGCGGCTACCTTCCGCTTCTGCGGGCATCGCACCTGCGGCCTTCCAACCGCAGGCGCGGTTATGACAACAACAAAAATGCTTCAACTCTCCAACTCAATTCCAAACCTTCCGCCAACCATCCGAAATCACCCCGAGTCCCCTGGGACCACAACCAAAAGCACCAACAAGTCTTATACTACCATCCAAACTTATACCAATCTTCAAAACGCCTCAAACAATATCAAATCAACCAAAACACATCGGATTCAAGCCTAAGGTTCTCAAAATCTTCCGAATTATGCTTTTGATCAAAAAGTCTACCAATCCATGTCGGAATGACCTGAAATTTTGCACACACATCCCAAATAACACAACGGTCTTACTGCAACTCCCAGAATTCCATTTTGACCCCTATATAAAAATCTCACCTATCAACCGGAAAGTGCCAATATTCCAGTCTCGCTAATTCAAGTCTAAATCTCCTACGGACCTCCAAAACACATTCCGATCACGCTCCTAAGTCCCAAATCACCTCCCGAAGCTATCCGAACCATCAGAATTTACATCCGAGCCCTCTAACACATAAGTCAACATCCGATTGACTTTTCCAACTTAAGCTTCCTCAAAAGAGACTAAGTGTCTCAAACCTTACAAAAATCTTTCCGAACCCGAGCCAACTAACCCGTTCACACATAGAACCGATAAGCAAAAGCAATAAGAAGCAGAAATGGGGAAAACGGAGTGGTAACTGATGAAACGACCGGCCGGATCGTTACAATTTTTTACTGATTTTTTACAAATGTTACAACTTCACAATATTTTTGCCCTACCCTGTCGTTAGGTTACACTACTAGAAATCCAAAAATTAGTGACCAAACTTTTACGACCAAAATTTGTCTGTCCAGATAAGCGACAAAAGTTGGTCGGTAAGGGGGAGAAAAATATTTTATATTTATTTTAAATAAATTACCGACCAAAGTCGGTCGGTAAAGTGGTCAACAGGTTGCCCGAGCTGGTCAGACTTGTATAGTCAAAGAAACTTTCACATTACCGACCAACTTTGGTTGGTAATATGGGACCCAATTATAAAATTTTAATAGTTATATTATTATTTAAAATGTTTTATAAAATATAAAGAAATTTTATTTAAAAATACCGGCCAAAGTTGGTCGGTTAATACAGGGGAAGCATTTACCGACCAACTTTGGTTGCTTTTTTTTTAATATCTGGAAAATAACCGACCAACTTTGGTCGGTTATTAGGTCAACATTGGTCTAAATTTAAATCACTTTTATATTTACTATCAAAATAATATAACCTCCCAAAACCCCCCACTCCTCATGTCTCTCACCCCAATCCCTCATGCCAATTCCACAACTACACTATCAAACCCGCGTTCCCCCTCACTCCAAATTCTAGGAGCAAAATCTACTAGTATTGTTCTCTATAAAGAGACAACAAAAAATACTTAGCAGGAGGAAGAATATTATATGCATAGAAACATTAGCTTTAGGAGATTTTAAAAGGAGGAAGAATTTTATTTGGAAAAAGGAGAGTTCAGTCCAGTTTCATGATTCGATTCGCGGTTAATTGTCGCTCATATATTGTAGTTGCTGGAAATTATATTTTTGACATTGGAAAGTTTCTAAAGGTTCTTTGCATATCTTTATCTTTTCTGTATTTATTTGTGACGACCCGGCCCGTCGTCACGTGAGTTACCGCCCCGTTTCCCCCATTTTCTACTTCCTTATGTCTCATTATGAGAGCCTCGGGTGAGTGAGTTGAATTGGATTTGTTTTAGATGGAAATAAGACACTTAGTCTCTTTAAGGAAGGTTTAATTGGAAAAGTCAACCGGATGTTGACTTATGAGTTAGAGGGCTCGGATGTGATATTCGGTGATTTGGTTAGCTTCAGAGGGTGATTTGTGACTTAGGAGTGTGATCGGAATTGATTTTAGAGGTCCGGTGTAGAATTCGGCTTGAATTGGCGAAGTTAGTATTTTGGCGAATTTCGGTTGATAGGTGAGATTTTGATCCGAGGGTCGGAATCGAATTCCGAGAGTTGCTATAGCTTCGTTAGGTGATTTTGGATGTGTGTGCAAAATTTCAGGTCATTCGGAGGTGTTTTGGTCGGGTTTTTGATCAAATGCGTATTTCGGAAGTTTTTGAAAAAACTTAGGCTTGAATTCGGTGAGAATTGATGAGTTTAGCGTTGTTAGATGTGTTTTGATGATTGGAACAAGTTTGGATGATATTTTAAGATGGGTTGGTGCTTTTGGTTGAGGTCCCGGGGGGATGATTTCGGATGGTCAATCGGACCAATTTTGGCCTTTGAAGATTGCAGGTTTCCAGCTATTTTGTTGCAGAAGAATTGGTCTTCGCGTTCGCGTTGGTGAGTCGCGAACGCGTAGAAGGGAATTTCAGGACCAGTGTTTTGGCCTTCGCGTTCGCATCTTGGGCCTCGCGATCGCGAAAGGATCAGGTGTTGAGTCATCGCGTTCGCGTGAAGGCATACGCGTTCGCGTATAAGGAGTTGGGTTCCAGGGCTTTTGCCCTTCGCGTTCGCGTGGTGCTGTCCGCGTTCGCGTAAGCTTAAGGTTCCAGAACTTTGCGTTCGCATGGGTGCAACCGCGTTCGCGAAGGGTATTTATGGAAGAGGTTGATTTTGTTCATCGCGAACGCGAGAGGTCCCTCGCGTTCGCATAGAGGAAAATAAGCCTGGGCAGAAGGTTTTTATTAGACATTTCATCCGCGAACCAAGTCTCATTTCCACCATTTTTGAGTAACCTTGAGAGCTATTGGACGGAAATTGAAGGGGATGTCGACTAGGTGTGATTGGAGGTGAGTTCCTTGACCTTAATACATGATTTAATGGTAGAATTAACATGGAAATTTGTGGAAATTCATCAAAAGAGGGTAAAGCTAGGGCTTGGGAATTTGGTATTTCAAAATGGAATTTGAGGGGTCAAATGGACTCCGATTTTGGTAAATTTGATATGTATAGACTCGTGGCGAGATAAGGAATCTGGTGATGTTAATTTTCTGATTTTTGGAGAAGTGGGCCCGGGGCTCGAGTTTTGCCAACTTCGTGAATTTCAATGTTTTTCGAGTCCTTTCGATTGGGTTATGTTCCCTTAGCCTATTGTAATGTATTCGTTGTGGTTTTGATTAGATTCGACGCGCGAGGAGGTAGATTTGCGAGGCAAGGGCATAGCGAGCTAGGATTTTGGCCGGCTTGAGGTGAGTAATGATAGTAAATGATATCCTGAGGGTTTGAAACCCCGAATTTGCACAACGTAGTGCTATGTTGAGGTGAAACACGCGCTTAATAGCGAGCGTGAGGTTGTTTACTACTGGGGATTGTGACTTGGTCCGTCCCGTTTGATATTTTACCGCGTATTTGACTGAGCTGTTCTGTTTATCATCGTAATTTGGGCTTATTGCCATATTTTGGGCTTAGTGACGACTACTTGAATCCTTCGGGGATTGTTATCACTGTTTACTCACTATTTTTGATATAATACTTGAACTCAGTCCTAATGATTATACTGTTTTACAAACTCAGCCGCTTTAATTGGATTTTTGAGAATTTAATGATATTTCCACTGTTGTTTGGGCTGAGCGCTGCTATTTTATTGATGCCTGAGGGGCTTATGATGTTTTCTGGACTGAGTAAGGTTGAGGGCCATATGTGAGGAGGCTTTCAGGCCTCGAGTGATATGTGAGGAGGCTTTCCGGCCTCGAGTGTGATGTGAGATGGCTTTCAGGCCTTATGTTGATATAGCGCTTGGGCCGTAAGGGGCCCCTCCGGAGTCTGCACACCCACAGTGAGCGCGGGTACCCATGTGATATGAGAGTGAGCCCGAGGGGCTGATATTATGCTGAGTGACTGATACTCAGCCCGAGGGGCTGATACTGTTCTGAGCGATTGATACTGGGCTCGAGGGGCCGATTTCTACTCACTATTTACTTGTTGTTTTACCTGATTTACCCGATTTTAAAAAGGAGATTTCATTCGACTCTTTACTGTTCCACTGTTTTTACTATTTTTACAACCTGATATAGAATTGCTTTGTGCAGTTATGTGTTTTCATGCCTTCGGTTATTATTTATTATTATTACTTACTAGGTCGGAGTACTCACATTACTCCCTGCACCGTGTGTGCAGATTCAGGCATAGCAGAGTCCGCACCTGAGCGCTGATTCCTTCCAGACCAGGCAGCGATTTGGAGATACGAGGTAGCTGTTGACGTCCGCAGCCCCTTGTCTCCCCTATCGTATATCATTTATGTTTTCTTCAGACTATTGTATCGGATATTACTCTTTGTAGACTTATAGCAAACTCTGTAGTAGCTCATGACTTGTGACACCCCAATTTGGGCTGTGTCGGAATGGTTTCCTTTGTTTTATCGTTGATTCTGCATTAATGACTATATTAAGCATGTGTTAGAACTGTTAATATTAATTAATTGCTTTGAAAGAGGTGTTGTGTTGTTCTGGCTGGCCTTGTCTTCACGAGAGGCGCCATCACAGCCGGGTTTGGGATTTAGGCCGTGACAAGTTGGTATCAGAGCCTAGGTTACTAGGTCTCGCGAGTCATGAGCTGGTTTGGTAGAGTCTCGCGGATCGATACGGAGATGTCTGTACTTATCCTCGCGAGGCTGCAGAACCTTTAGGAAAACTCCACATTCTTGAAATTCTTGCCGTGCGAACTTGTTGATCCGAGTATTAAACTTCTCTTTGTTCTATTCTCTCACAGATGGTGAGGACACGAGCTACCGAACGTGGCAGGCGACCACCAGTACCACCCACTGAGGCCACCAGAGGCCGTGGATGCGGTCGTGGTCGTGGCAGAGGTAGAGCAGCAGGGGCAGCACCTGTGGATCCTCCAGTTGCCCCGCTCAGGATCAGGCTCCAACAGCACCAGTTCAGGCACCAGCTGTGCCCATCGTGATTCCTGGCCTTCAGGAGACTTTGGCTCAGATTTTCACAGTTTGCACTGGCCTGGCTCAGGTCGTTTCAGCCACCACAGCAGCAGCTACTTCGCAGGCCGGGGGAGGCAATCAGACCCCCGCTGCTCGCACACCTGAGCAGGTAGTGCAGGGATTACAGACTCCTGAGGCACCTCCAGCTCAGCCAGTTGCACTAGTACAGGAGTACAGGGTTCCAGCTATGCCCGAGGACGAGCAGCGTCGTCTCGATAGGTTTGGTAGACTCCACCCTCCGACATTCAGTGGTGCTGAGGGCGAGGATACCCAGGGTTTTCTTGACAGATGTCAGCGGATGCTCCGTACAGCAGGGATTCTTGAGTCCAGTGGTGTGGCTTTTACTACTTTTCAGTTTACTGGGGCTGCCTTCACTTGGTGGGAGGCATATGAGGGGCGTAGGCCGATCGGTGCAGCACCTTTGACTTGGCAAAAGTTCTCCACTCTCTTCTTGGAGAAGTATGTACCGTAGTCCCGCAGGGAGGAGCTGCGCAGGCAGTTTGAGTGGCTACGGCAGGGGGATATGACTGTGTCTCAGTATGAGATGAGGTTTTCGGAGTTGGCTCGTCATGCTATCTGGATGGTTCCGTTGGATCGCGAGCGGATCAGGAGGTTTGTTGATGTCCTTAACTACCATCTCCGTGTTCTTATGACTAGAGAGAGAGTATTGGGTGCTTCATTTGAGGAGGTGGTCGATATAGCTCGAGAGATTGAGGCGGTTCGCCGTCAGGATCGAGAGGAGAGGGAGGCCAAGAGGCCTCGGGGTTCTGGCAGTTTCAGTGGTGCTCCTTCGAGGGGCCAGTTCCAGCATGGTAGGGGTCGTTGTTTCAGGCCCGCTCAGTCGGCTCGTCCCGAGTATCATGGTGCATCTTCAGGTCGTGGTTATCATGGTTCTCAGCAGAGTCAGCCATCTCTCAGCGCTCTTCCAGCACAGAGTTCATCTCGTGCCCCATCTGCTCAGGGTTCTTCTAGGCCGAGTGCATCAGCTAGTCACTCCAGCGCGAGGGATTCCTCTCAGTTTCAGTCTCCAGCACCTGGGAGCTGCTATGAGTGTGGAGAGTTTGGGCATATATGGAGGCAGTGTCCTCGTCGTGCTGCTAGCTCATCTCAGCCGAGGGGTCAACCCTCATCTTCTGGTCCAGTTTCTTTAGCACACGCCCCGCCAGCTAGGGGTGAGGGTCAGGCATCCAGGGGTCGCCCCAGAGGTGGAGGTCGATCAGGCGATGGTCAGGCTCGCTTTTATGCTCTTCAGGGCAGGACATATGCCANTTTTTGTAATTTCACATGATTTCAGCACATCCCTAAAAGAGCCTGTAACCTTACCTCTTTTTTTAAGTCTATAAATTGTTATTTTCTGGCGAATTATCTATCAATATTTAATAATCTATATCCATGAATAACAAGAAACCGCCGTTGTTGTTATTGTTGTTGTTGCTGAAGATAGTTATAGCNTAAGCAGAAACTAAACAAATGTGAAGGAACAGTACAGTATCTAAAACAATATAATAACACTACTGTTGCGGCGCGCAACCCGATCCATAGGTGTGTATATATATATATAACTGTCGCGGCGTGCAACCCGATCCAATAAATATAATATATCTGTTGCGGCGTGCAACCCGGTCCAATAATATATATATGTTGCGGCGTGCAACCCGATCCAATATAATATATGTTGCGGCATACAACCCGATCCAATATAATATATGTTGCAGCGTGCAACCCGATCCATATATGTATACATAAATAAAAATATTGCGGCGCGCAACCCGTTCCAAATATACAGCTCACAGTAATCATGACAAGAATTCCGGCAAGGGATTAACCATAAAATACTCTATCCCGGCAAGGGAACTCAACAGTACAAGTATATTCGTCCCGGTAAGGGAGAACCAGCTATAACCAATCTCAATTCAACTCTTAATCATCTCCATTATCACCATTTCCAACTCATAAATAACTTCTACGAAAATAAGCTAATCCTTTACTCCATACCACAGATCTACTCACTATTGAAACCATAGTATTATTCAAGAATACAACAAATATCAATTTAAGACTCACGGTCACGCTCGACACCGACGTATAAATACTCGTCACCATGCCTATACGTCGTACTCCACAAGAAACACATAGCAAATATGACTCAACTCCTAATCCCTCAAGCTATGGTTAGACCAAACACTTACCTCGATGCCTTGAACACAACTCAAGCCTCAATTATAGCTTTACCCCTTGATTCCACCGCCAATTCGCTCGTATCTAATCACAAATTACATAGTTACATCAATAAGTGCTAAATGAATCAACCCCAATGCATGAAAATGAGTTTTCCAAAATTTTACCCAAAAAGTCAAAAATCTCCCCCAGGCCCACATGGTCAAATCCTGAGGTTCGAACCAAAACCCGATTACCCATTCCCCCACGAACTCAAATATATAATTTGTTTTAAAATCGGACCTAAAATCGAGGTCCAAATCCCCAATTTTTGAAAAACCTAGGTTCTACCCAAAACACCCAAATTCCCCCATGAAAATCTTTGATTTTAGGTTGAAATCATGTTAAAAGATGTTAATGATTGAAAGAAATGAGTAAAAACTAACTTACAATTGATTTGGAAGAAGACTTGTTCTTGGAAAATCGCCTAAGTGTGTTTGGGTTTGAGAAAATATGAAAAATGAAGCTCAAAATCGTTTAAGTGTAAAAACTGCAGGTCTAAGTTATGGGAAATACGAACAGGGGTTCACAATTACGAACCCCGACCTCTGCAGTTGTGGAAAATGCGAAACAGGGTTCGCATTTGCGAACCCTTCATAATTTCCCAGCTTTCGCATTTGCGAAGCAGTAGTCGCAATTGCGACATCGCATTTGCGAAAAGGCAGCTCGCATTTGCGAGGAAGAGTGGCCTGGGCTGGCTCCGCATTTGCGATCCAGCCTTCGCATTTACGAGCTCGCAATTGCGAGCCAGGCTTCGCATTTGCGAAGCCTCCAGGCCTGAACACACCAGCAAATTTTTAAGTTCAAGATGCACCCCGTGGTCTATCCAAAACTCACCCGAGCCCTCGGGGCTCCAAACCAAATATACACACAACCTCAAAAACATCCTACAGACTTATTCGTGCGATCAAATCGCCAAAATAACATCATAAACATCGAATTAAACCTCAAAATCCATGAATTCTTTCAAACTTCATTAAACATCAAATTTTCCAATTTAGGTCCGAATCACGTCAAACGACGTCCGTTTTCAACCAAATTTCACAGGAAGGACTTAAAACATAGATAAGACCTGTATCGGGCGCCGGAACCAAAATACGGGCCCGATACCATCGCTTTCTAATCAGATTTCATTTCCAACTTCCTTAAACAATTTCAGAAAACAATTTTTACTAAAAAATTCATTTCTCGGGCATGGGACCTCGGAATTCGATTCCGGGCATACGCCCAAGTCCCATATTTTCCTTCGGAGTCTCCGGGACCGTCAAATCACGGGTCCAGGTCCGTTTACCCAAAACGTTTACCAAGGTCAAATTTATTCATTTTAACATCAAAACTTAGCATTTTTCACAGAATTTCATATTTAAGCTTTCTGACTACGCGCCCGGACTGCGCACGCAAATTGAGGCGACTCTAAATGAGGTTTTCAAGGCCTCAGAGTCATAGAATTCAATTACAAACAGGTGATGACCCTTTGGGTCGTCACATTTTCATATCCATAAATTATGGCTCCAAAATAATCTCAAATTTAGGAAAGAAACAAATCATGAATACGCTAGAAAGGTTTTAGACTAACTTTAAATATTAGCCCATGTGTTCATACCCGAACCTTGGATTGATATGATTAAATAATAAAGTATCATGTGCGCATTCCGCGTCTCGATGCCTTTAGATAAATAATTACGTTATAACCATGTGTACATTCCGTATCTTTGTTTAACATTTAATTTCAAAGAATTACCTTGTGTGCGTTCTGCATCTTGATGAACACAATTAATATAATATAATAATTAATTAAGCGGTTATAAATAAGCTATAATCAATAAAATACAAGAATAACTGAAAATTATTTAAGCCTTATATTAGTCAATAAAGCGACCGTGATAGAACCACGGGACTCAAGGGGTGCCTTACACCTTCCTCTCGGTCAACCGAATTCGTTACTCGGTCTTCTGTTTCGTAGACCATAAATTAGGAGTCAAATCTTCCTTTTGATTAGGGATTCAATAAAAGGTGACTTGGAACACCAAAACACAATTCCAAGTGGCGACTCTAAATAATAAATAATCCCTTTTCAAAACGTCACTTTAATTGGAAAAACTCTTCTAACTCAACTTCGTAATAGGGTTGTGGGAAAAAATAGGTGTGACAGCTCTGGCGACTCTGCTGGGGATAATTAATAAGAATTCGAGCTTTGTATATGTGATGACCAGGCCAGTCGTCTCATATGTTACCGCTCTGTTTCCCCCATTTCTGCTTCTTTATGCTTTGTTTATCCGTGTTTTGTGGTATCGAGATGGTCGGATCAAGTTCGGAAAGGATTTGGTAAGGTTTGAGACACTTAGTCTCTTTTAAGGAAGCTTAAGTTGGAAAAGTCAACCGGATGTTGACTTATGTGTTAAAGGGCTCGGATGTGAGTTCCGATAGTTCGGTAAGCTTCAGGAGGTGATTTGTGACTTAGAAGCGTGATCGGAATGGGTTTTGGAGGTCCGGAGTAGATTTAGGCTTGAATTGGCGAAGTTGATATTTCGCCGATTTCCGGTTGGTAGGTGAGATTTTGATATAGTGGTCGTAATGGAATTCCGAGAGTTTCAGTAGCTTCATTGTGTCATTTGGGATGTGAGTGCAAAATTTCAGGTCATTCGGACGTGGTTTGGTTGGGTTTTGATCAAAAACGGAATTTGGAAGATTTTTGGAAACTTAGGCTTGAATCCGATGTGTCTTGGGTGATTTGATGTTGTTTGAGGTATTTTGATGAGTGGAACAAGTTTGAATAAGGTTTTAGGGAATGTTGGTGCCTTTGGTTGAGGTCCCGGGGGCCTCGGGTAAGTTTCGGAGGGTTGAACGGATCATTTTGTGTTAAGAGAAATTGCTGAAAAATGGCTTCAGCTATTGCAGGTGTTTTGGTCTTCGCGTTCGCGAGAGGACCCTCGCGTTTGCGAAGGTCCAGGAAGGGAGATGTCATGTTTGGCCTTCGCGTTCGCGAAGGGTAGTTCCGCATTCGCAAAGGAATGGATTGGTAGGCATCGCGTTCGCGTGATCCTGGGTCGCGTTCGCGTAGGTTGGTGAAGCTGAGGCACCGCGTTCGCGATGGGGGATCACGTTCGCGAAGAAGAATTTTGGGTCAACGGAATTTTTGTGCTTCACGAACGCGAGGCTTTGACCGCGTTCGCGAAGAAGGAAATTAAACCCCGGGCAGAATGTTTTAAACTCGTCTTGTCCGTGAATGTGGGGTTATTTTCCTCCATAGTTGGTCATTTTGGGAGATTTTTGAAGGAGATTGAAGAGGGATTCAAGGGGAAACGTTTGGAGGTAAGATTCTTGGACTTAAAACTCGATTATTATGTGAATTCCACCTAGAAAATCATGAAATCTAAGCCTAAAATTGAAAAACTAGGGCTTGAAATTGGAGACCAAACATTTGGGATTTGAAGGGTCATTTGTGGATGGATTTTAATGTTCTTGGTATGTATGAACTCGGGGGAGATAAGAAATCCGTTGGTGTAAAAATTTCTGAGTTTCAAGACGTGGGCCCGGGGGTCGGGTTTTGGTAATTTCGGAATTTTGGTACTATTTTGATTATTTTTGCTTGGGCTTCGTTCCCTTAGCATACTTTGACGTCGTCGTTGTGGTTTTGGATAGATTCGACGCGAGTGGAGGCCGATTTGAGGGGCAAAGGCATCGCAGAGTAGTATTTTCACCGGTTTGAGCTAAGTAACCGTTGTAAATCTGGAACTGAGGGTACAAAACCCCGGTATTTGACTTGTTTTGATAAACACGGTGACGCACATACTAGGTGACGAGCGTGTGGGCATGCACCGGTAGGGATTGTGACTTGGTCCATCCTGTAGCGACTATTAAGCCGCGTATTTGGTTTGGAAATATTTTATTATTCCTTATTTTGAGTATTATACTGTATTATGGTTTGTATGCCATGTTTGGGGCCTTGTGCCGACCTGTAGAAACCCTTAGGGGCATTTTAACTGTTTTCCTTACTTTACTTGCTAAAAGCATATCCTCAGTCATGTTTTACTTGTTAAATGTCTAAAATTGGTTTATTCTTGTCACTTTTAAAACAGAAAACTATTTGGACTGAGTTCCCTAATTTCCACAGTTGTACCCGAGGGGTTGTGAGGTTAATCATTGAGAGAGGTCGAGGACCTAAGTGTGAGGATATTTATATATATATGTGAGTTATAGATCGGGCTGCACGCCGCAGCGACACTTATAAGGATTGGGCTGCACGCCACAGCGATATATATGTATATATGGATCGGGCTGCGCGCCGCAGCAATATGACGCTTGGGCTGTAGGAGCCCCTCCGGAGTCTGCACAACCCCAGTGAGCGTAGTCGACTATAAATATATGGATCCGGCTGCACGCCGCAGCGGTTATTATGATTTCTATTATTATGAGATATTGTGAGACTGAATGACGAGGGTTAAGTCACGAGTGACTGAGGGGCTGCCTGAGAGGCCGTATTTCGAGTGATTCCTTGCCCGAGGGGCCCATTTATGATGTTTTCACTGATTTCACTCTGTTTTCAAATAAGCCTCTATTGAAAATATTGTTAAGTATCTAATTTCAAATGTTTTAATCTGGGAAAGTTGATTCTTTGACGAAACTGGTTTTAAACTGTAAAGTTGACCATTTATCTTGTGATTTTCGGCTATATGCTTTTGAACTGCTCGTCACTGCTTTCAGTACTTATTTACTTTAGTTACTTACTGAGTTGGCGTACTCACGTTAGTCCCTGCACCTTGTATGCAGACCCAGGTGCCCGAGCGACTGAGTGAGGGCTGTTTAGCTGATCCAGTGTGTTGACGGAGAATTCCCAGGTAGCTGCATGGCGTCCGCAGCCCTGTTTCTCCCTTCTATCTTGTTATCATTTCCACATTTCCTAGACTATTGATGTAGTAGATATTTAGACTTGTATTAGAGGCTCTAGACTCTTGACACCAGATTATGGTGCTGTGTAGTTCA
Source organism: Nicotiana attenuata (assembly GCF_001879085.1). Classification (NCBI taxonomy): domain Eukaryota; kingdom Viridiplantae; phylum Streptophyta; class Magnoliopsida; order Solanales; family Solanaceae; genus Nicotiana; species Nicotiana attenuata. The sequence goes on along the minus strand of NW_017672264.1, from coordinate 15,351 downwards.
TGTTTATATGACTTCCGCATATTTATCTGTTGTTTTTAAAAGCTTATTATGATAAGTAGGGTATTTAAACCTGCGTAGGAATGGCTAAATGTCTAAGGAAAACGGTTGTGGTTAATTGTCTAGTTGGCCTGCCTAGTAATGTGATAGGCGCCATCATGACCGGTATTTGGGGTCGTGACAAGTTGGTACCAGAGCCTAGGTTACATAGGTCTCGCGAGTCATGAGCCGGTTTAGTAGAGTCTCGCGGATCGGTACGGAGACGTCTGTATTTATCCTCGAGAGGCTGCAGAAACTTTAGGAAACTTCTTATTATTGAAATTCTTGTCGTGCGAATTTGTTGATCCGAGTACTAAACTTCTGTTATTCTATTCTCTCACAGATGGTGAGGACGCGCGCTACCGGACAGGGTGGATGACCAACAATACAACCCGCCGGGGCCACTAAAGACCGAGGCCACGGTCGAGGCCGTGGCAGGGGCAGAGCAGCACCTGCAGATCCACCAGCTGCCCCAGTCCCGGATCAGGTCCCAGTTGTGGACGCTACAACAGCAGCAGCTCAGGCACCAGCTGTGCCTATTGTGATTCCAAGCCTTCAGGAGGCTTTAGCTCAGATCTTATCAGTGTGTACCGGTTTGGCTCAGGTGGTCTCAGCTACTACGGCCGCAACTACTTCTCAGACCGGGGGAGGCATCCAGACCCCCATTGCTCGCACACCTGAGCAGGTTGTGCAGGGACTCTAGACACCGGGGGCACCTCCAGCCCAGCCGGTTGCACCAGCTCAGGAGTTTGTAGTACCAGTTTTCCCGGACGACGAGCAGCGTCGACTTGAGAGGTTTGGTAGACTCCAGCTTCCGACCTTCAGCGGTGCAGAGGGCGAGGATGCCCAGGGTTTCTTGGATAAGTGCCAGAGGATGCTTCGTACAGCAGGGATTCTAGAGACCAGTGGTGTGGCATTTACCACCTTTCAGTATTCTGGGGCTGCCTTCACTTGGTGGGAGGCGTATCAAAGGCGTAGGCCTGTTGGTGCAGTGCCCCTTACGTGGCAACAGTTCTCTGTTCTCTTTCTGGAGAAGTATGTGCCACAGTCGCGCCAAGAGGAGCTGTGTAGGCAGTTTGAGCAGCTGCGTCAGGGGGAGATGACTGTGATGCAGTATTAGATGTGATTCTCTGAGTTAGCCCGTCATGCGGTTTGGATGGTCCCCACAGATCGAGAGAGGATCAGGTGGTTTGTCGATGGTCTTACTTATCAGCTCCGTATTCTCATGACCTGGGAGAGGGTGACTGGTGCTACATTCGAGGAGGTTGTGGATATTGCCCGGGAGATCGAGTCTGTCCGTCGCCAGGAACAAGAGGAGAGGGAGGCGAAGAGGCCTCGAGGATCTGGTAGTTACAGTGGTGCTCCTTCGAGGGGCCAATTTTAGCACGGCAGAGGCCGACAGTTCCGACATGGTCAGTCTGATCGCTCAGGTTATCGAGGGGCGTCATCAGGTCATGGTTCCCACAGTTCACACCAGGGCCATTCTTCACTTTATGCCCTTCCAGCTCAGAGCTCATCCCGTGCTCCATCTGTTCAGGGCTCTTCTATACCAAGTGCATTTGCTAGTCACTTTGGTGCGAGGGGTTCCCTTCAGTCCCCATCTCCAGCACCGGGGAGTAGCTATGAGTGCAGAGAGTTTGGGCATATGAGGGGGCAGTGCCCTCGACTTCATGATGGTCGGTCTCAGCAGAGGGGTCAGCCCTCGACTTCTGCTCCAGCTACTTCGTCACCCTCCCATCCAGCTAGGGGTGGAGCTCAGTCAGGTAGGGGTTGCCGTAGAGGGGGAGCTCAATTAGGGGGGAGTCGGGCCCATTTATATGCTTTTCCAGGCAGACCAGATGTTGCTGCTTCAGATGCCATGATTTCAGGTATTGTTTCAGTTTGCCATAGAGATGAATCTGTATTATTTGATCCCGATTCTACCTTCTCTTATGTGTCATCATACTTTGCTCGTTATCTAGGTATGCCATGTGAGTCGTTGGTTTCTCATGTTCATGTATCTACCCCGGTGGACGATACTATTGTGGTAGACCGTGTGTACCGATCGTGTGTGGTGTCTATTGGGGGTCTGGAGACCCGAGTTGATCTTTTATTATTGGGTATGGTGGACTTTGATGTCATTCTGGGCATGGATTGGCTATCTCCGTGTCATGCTATTCTGGACTGTCATGCTAAGACAGTCACCTTGGCTATACCGGGTGTTCCGAGGATCGAGTGGCATGGTGTGACAGATTATGTCCCTAGTAGAGTGATCTCTTTCTTGAAGGCCCAGCATATGGTTGGGAAGGGTTGTCTTTCATATCTAGCCTTTGTGAGGGATGTCGGAGCTGAGGCTCCCGGTATTGATTTTGTTCCAGCTGTGAGGGATTTCCCTGATGTATTTCCTGCAGACCAGCCGGGCATGCTACCGGACAGGGATATTGATTTTGGTATTGACCTGGTGCCGGGAACTCAGCCCATTTCTATTCCGCCGTATCGTATGGCACCAGCGGAGTTGAAGGAGTTAAAGGAGCAGCTTCAGGAACTCCTAGATAAGGGGTTCATTCGGCCTAGTGTGTCACCTTGGGGTGCGTCGGTTCTGTTTGTGAAGAAGAAGGATGGCACAATGAGAATGTGCATTGATTATAGGCAATTGAATAAGGTAACAATTTAAGAACAAGTATCCGTTGCCTCGCATTGATGATTTATTCGACCAGCTTCAGGGAGCGAGGGTATTCTCTAAGATTGATCTCCGTTCAGGTTATCACTAGTTGAAGATTAGGGATTCGGATATTCATAAGACGTCCTTCAAGACCAGATATGGTCATTATGAGTTCCTAGTTATGTCTTTTGGGCTGACCAATGCCCCAGTAACGTTCATGCATTTGATGAACAACGTGTTTCGGCCTTATCTTGACTCATTTGTCATAGTTTTCATTGATGATATTCTGGTATATTCGCGTAGTCAGGAGGATCACGCGGAGCATTTGAGGGTTGTGTTGCACAGATTGAGGGAGGAGAAGCTTTATGCAAAGTTCTCCAAGTGCAAGTTTTGGCTCAGTTCAGTGGCATTCTTAGGACATGTCGTGTCCAGTGAGGGTATTCAGGTTGATCCCAAGAAGATAGAGGCGGTTCAGAGTTGGCCCAGACCGTCCTCCGCCAAGAGATTCGCAGTTTTCTTGGTTTGGCAGGCTATTATCGCCGGTTTGTCTAGGGATTTTCATCTATCGCATCGCCCTTGACCAAGTTAACTCGGAAGGGTGCTTCATTTGTACGGTCGGACGAGTGTGAGGAGAGCTTTCAGAAGCTCAGGACATCTTTGACCACAGCTCCAGTGTTGGTTTTGCCATCAGCTTCAGGTTTATACACCGTGTATTGTGATGCTTCGAGAGTAGGGATTGGTTGTGTGTTGATGCAGGAGGGTAGAGTTATTGCTTATGCTTCTCGTCAGCTGAAGCCCCATGAGAAAAACTACCCCGTTCATGATTTGGAGTTGGCTGCCATAGTTCACGCGTTGAAGATTTGGAGGCATTATTTGTATGGCGTATCTTGCGAGGTGTTCACTGATCATCGCAATCTTCAGTATTTGTTCAAGCAAAAGGATCTTAATTTGAGGCAGCGGAGATGGTTGGAGTTGCTAAAGGATTATGACATCACTATATTGTACCATCCGGGGAAGGCCAATGTGGTGGCCGATGCCTTGACCCGAAAGGCGGTGAGTATGGGGAGTTTGGCATATATTCCAGTTGGGGAGAGACCTCTTGCGGTTGATGTTTAGGCTTTGGCCAATCGGTTCGTGAGGTTGGATATTTCGGAGCCTAGTCGGGTATTAGCTTGTGTGGTTTCTTGGTCTTCCCTATATGAGCGCATCAGAGAGCGCCAGTATGATGATCCACACTTGCTTGTCCTGAGGGACAGAGTTCAGCGTGATGATGCCAAAGATCTGACTATTGGAGACGATGGGGTTTTGAGGATGCAGGGCCGGATTTGTGTGCCCAATGTAGATGGGCTTCAGGAGTTGATTCTAGAGGAGGCCCACAGCTCGCGGTATTCTATTCATCCAGGAGACGCGAAGATGTATCAGGATCTGAGACAACACTATTGGTAGAGGAGAATGAAGAAAGATATTGTGGGATTTGTAGCTCGATCTCAGTTGTCAGCAGGTGAAATATGAGCATCAGAGACCGGGTGGCTTGCTTCAGCGGATGGATATTCTAGAGTGGAAGTGGGAACGGATCATTATGGACTTTGTAGTTGGGCTTCCACGGACTTTGAAGAAGTTCGATGCTATTTGGGTGATTGTGGATCGGCTGACCAAGTCCATGCACTTCATTCCTATCTGTACTACTTATTCTTCAGAGCGGTTAGCAGAGATATATATTCGGGAGATTGTTTGGTTGCATGGTGTCCCAGTTTCCATCATTTCAGATCGGGGCACTCAGTTTACTTCCCAGTTTTGGAAGTCTGTTCAGCGAGAGTTGGGTAATCAGGTGGAGTTGAGCACAGCTTTTCACCTTCAGACGGACGGGCAGCCCGAGCGCACTATTCAGATATTGGAGGATATGTTACGCGCTAGTGTTATTAATTTCGGAGGGTCATGGGATCAGTTTCTACCACTTGCAGAGTTTGCTTATAACAACAGCTAATAGTCGAGTATTCAGATGGCTCCATATGAGGCTTTGTACGGGAGGCGGTGTAGATCTCCAGTTGGTTGGTTCGAGCCCGGTGAGGCTAGGCTATTGGGGACAGATTTGGTTCAGGATGCTTTAGATGAGGTGAAGGTGATTCAGGAGAGACTTCGTACAGCGCAGTCGAGGCAAAAGAGTTATGCTGACAGGAAGGTTCGAGATGTGTCCTACATGGTTGGGAAAAGGTTCCGTTGAAGGTTTCGCCCACGAAGGGTGTTATGAGATTTGGAAAGAAAGGGAAGTTGAGTCCGCGGTTCATTGGGCCTTTTGAGATACTTCGAAGGATTAGGGAGGTGGCTTATGAGCTAGCTTTGCCACCCAGCTTGTCGATGTGCATCCGGTGTTCCATGTTTCTATGCTCCGGAAGTATATTGGAGATCCGTCTCATGTTCTGGATTTTAGCACGGTTCAGTTAGAGGGTGATTTGACATATGGTGTGGAGCCTGCAGCTATTTTGGAGCGTCAGGTTCGGAAGTTGAGATCAAAAGATATAACTTCAGTAAAAGTGCAGTGGAGAGGTCGGCCCGTGGAGGAGGCTACCTGGGAGACCGAGCGGGAGATGCGGAGCAGATATCCTCACCTGTTTGAGGCTTCAGGTATGTTTCTTGACACGTTCGAGGACAAACGTTTGTTTAAGTTGGGGAGGATGTGACGACCCGGCCAGTTGTCTCATGAGTTACTGCTCCGTTTCCCCCATTTCTACTTCTTTATGCTTTGTTTATCTGTGTTTTGTGGTATCGAGTTGGTCAGATCGAGTTCGGAAAGGATTTGCTAAGGTTTGAGACACTTAGTCTCTTTTAAGGAAGCTTAAGTTGGAAAAGTCAACCGGATGTTGACTTATGTGTTAGAGGGCTCGGATGGTTTGGTTAGCTTCGGGAGGTGATTTGTGACTTAGGATCGTGATCAGAATGGATTTTGGAGGTCCGGAGTATATTTAGGCTTGAATTGGCGAAGTTGATATTTCGGCGATTTCCGGTTGGCAGGTGAGATTTCGATATAGTGGTTGGAATGGAATTCTGAGAGTTGCAGTAGCTTCGTTGTGTCATTTCGGATGTGTGTGCAAAATGTTGGGTCATTCGGACGTGGTTTGGTTGGGTTTTTGATCAAAAACGGAATTTGGAAGATTTTTGGAAACATAGGCTTGAATCTGATGTGTCTTGAGTGATTTGATGTTGTTTGAGGTGTTTTGATGAGTGGAACAAGTTTGAATAAGGTTTTAGGAAATGTTGGTGCCTTTGGTTGAGGTCCCAGGGGCCTCGGGTAAGTTTCGGAGGGTTGAACGGATCATTTTGAGCTAAGAGAAATTGCGGAAAAATGGCTTCAGCTGTTGCAGGTGTTTTGGTCTTCGCGTTTGCGAGAGGACCCTCGCGTTCGCGAAGGACCAGGAAGGGAGACGTCGTGTTTGGCCTTCGCATTCACGAAGGGTAGTCCCGCGTTCGCGAAGGGCTGGATTGGTAGGCATCGCGTTCGCGTGAGCCTGGGTCGCGTTCGCGTAGGTTGGTGAAGCTGAGGCACCTCATTCGCGATGGGGATCGCTTTCGCGAAGAAGAATTTTGGTCAACGTAATTTTTGTGCTTCGCGAACGCGAGGCTTTGAACGCGTTCACGAAGAAGGAAACTAAAGCCTAGGCAGAATGTTTTAAACTCGTCTTGTCCGCGAACGTGGGGTTATTTTCCTCCATAGTTGTTCATTTTGGGAGATTTTTGAAGGAGATTGAAGAGGGATTCAAGGGGAAACGTTTGGAGGTAAGATTCTTGGACTTAAAAACTCAATTATTATGTGAATTCCACCTAGAAAATCATGAAATCTAAGCCTAAAATTGAAAAACTAGGGCTTGAAATTGGAGACCAAACATTTGGGATTTGAAGGGTCATTTGTGGATGGATTTTAATGTTCTTGGTATGTATGAACTCGTGGGGAGATAAGGAATCCGTTGGTGAAAAAATTTTTGAGTTTCGAGACGTAGCCCTGGGGGTCGGCTTTTGGTAATTTCGGAATTTTTGTATTATTTTGATGTTTTCGCTTGGGCTTCGTTCCCTTAGCATACTTTGACGTCGTCGTTGTGGTTTTGGATAGATTCGACGCTATTAGAGGCCGATTCGAGGGGCAAAGGCGTCGCGGAGTAGTATTTTCACCGGTTTGAGGTAAGTAACCATTGTAAATCTTGAACTGAGGGTACAAAACCCCGGTATTTGACTTGTTTTGATAAACACGGTGACGCACATGCTAGGTGACGAGCGTGTGGGCGTGCACCGGTAGGGATTGTGACTTGGTCCGTCATGTAGCGACTATAAAGCCGCGTATTTGGTTTGGAAATATTATATTATTCCTTATTTTGAGTATTATACTGTATTATGGGCCGTATGCCATGTTTGGGGCCTTGTGCCGACCTGTAGAAACCCTTAGGGGCATTTTAAGTGTTTTCCTCATTTTACTTGCTAAAAGCATATCCTCAGTCATATTTTACTTGTTAAATGTCTAAAACTGGTTTATTCTTGTCACTTTTAAAACAGAGAACTATTTGGATTGAGTTCCCTAATTTCCACAGTTGTGCCCGAGGGGTTGTGAGGTTAATGACTGAGAGAGGTCGAGGAACTAAGTGTGAGGATATTTATATATATGTGAGTTATGGATCGGGTTGCATGTCGCAGCGATACTTATATGGATCGGGCTGCACGCCGCATCGATATATATGTATATAAGGATCGGGCTGCGCGCCGCAGCGATATGACGTTTGGGCTGTAGGAGCCCCTCCGGAGTCTGCACACCCCCAGTGAGCGTAGTAGACAATAAATATATGGATCGGGCTGCACGCCGCAGTGGTTATTATGATTTCTATTATTATGAGATATTATGAGACTGAATGACGAGGGTTGAGTCACGAGTAACTAAGGGGCTGCCCGAGAAGCCGTATTTCGAGTGATTCCTTGGCCGAGGGGCCCATTTATGATGTTTTCACTGATTTCACTTTGTTTTCAAATAAGCCTCTATTGACAATATTGTTAAGTATCTGATTTCAAATGTTTTAAACTGGAAAAGCTGATTCTTTGACGAAACTGGTTTTAAACTGTAAAGTTGGCCTTTTATCCTGTGATTTTTGGTTATATGCTTTTGAACTGCTCGTCACTGCTTTCAGTACTTATTTACTTTAGTTACTTACTGAGTTGGCATACTCAGATTACTCCCTGCGCCTTGTGTGCAGATCCAGGTGCCTGAGCGGCTGAGTTAGGGCTGTTTAGCTGATCCGGTGTGTTGACGGAGAATTCCTAGATAGCTGCATGGCGTCCGCAGCCCTGTTTCTCCCTTCTATCTTGTTATTTTTTCTGCATTTCCTAGACTATTGATGTAGCAGATATTCAGACTTGTATTAGAGGCTCTAGACTCGTGACACCAGATTTATGGGGCTGTGTAGTTCATGTTTAATTGACTTCCGCATATTTATCTGTTGTTTTTAAACGCTTATTATGGTAAGTATGGTATTTAAACCTGCGTAAGAATGGCTAAATGTCTAAGGAAAAGGGTTGTGGTTAATTGTTTAGTTAGCTTGTCTAGTAATGTGATAGGCGCCATCACGACCGGTATTTGGGGTCGTGACAGTATATTTGATTCTTGTTTGGCTTTTATCATGTTTTGGATTTTATCGTGTTTGGAAGCCTAATGTGCTTTTTGTCGCTTATTTACTGCTTTAATATTTATTTGAACTGTGATATAAACTGTATCCTCTCTCGCACCCCTCTAAGTCTTCTGATAGGTAGTATGTTGTGTTTGCCTACCAGCATCACAAAAATTTCTGTCTTGAGATAAAGCCAGTTAGCCTACCAGCTTCTGGTGAAATATTTAGTCACACATGTTTAGGCGGAAGAGCCCTTAGCTAGCCAGTGTTGTTCTACTACTGGTGACACTTGACGCTCCTCGGCTCGGATTGTCCACCCGGGTAAGCCAGGTCTAGATACCATCTCCTTTAGGATTTGAAAACTTAGAAGAACAAGCCACAACAATGAATATCCCTAGTAGGCTACGCTTTATTTGCATCATGTGCATTGGACTTAGCGGGGCTCGGCACAGGGGCCGGGCCCGTCTAGGACATGTACCAATTTTCGGACCAACATGTTCATCTTTATGTGCTATATGTAACATTATTTGGTAGACTTCACTCAAATGTTGACCGGCTTTAGGATAGATTGATTGAACAGAGGAGAGAGAAAAAGAAAATTTCCCCCAAGTTTTCATGAAGTACCCATTTTTTTTATGTATAAAATTTTGAAGGTTGTTTTTTTAAATTACAATTTTCAAAATAGTTTTTTTAGTTATTTTAACCGAACTACGCATGTTTGATTCTCACCAGATGTGAGATACGTAGGCAACCTTCATCAGGTCCGGCCCCAATTTTCAAAAATCCAAAAATATTTTCTCTTAGTTTCTTCTCAAAATTCAAAAATATTTTCGTATCTTCTTCAGAAGTTTTTCTTTCAAAAATTAAAAAAAAAATTCAAAATTTAAAAATAATTTCTTTTTTCTGTAGAAGTCTTTTCTTTCATAAATTAAAAATAAAAGTTCAAAATCCAAAAATATGTTATTTTTTCTTAAGACGTTTGTCACGACCCGGATTTCCCACCCTCGAGGGTCGTGATGGCGCCTACTGATAGGAGCTAGGCAAGCCAACTTAATTAACAAATTCATTAAACACATGTTCCTTTTTAACAATTAACGGCATTAAATAAAGGTGAGGGAATTAAAATCATTAGCGGAAGACTTAAATTTATATAACTGAATAAAATTGCAGAAAATTCCAACATACATCTCTACCCCGGGACTGGAGTCACATACTCACGAACATCTAAGGAGTACTACATACAAAGTCTGAAAGAAACATAATCTGTTTATCTCGGGTACAATGAGATGACAGCCAAATGTAAAGATAGAAGGGAGACGCCGGGCCTGCGGACGCCTGCAAGCTACCTCAGGTCTCTCTGGACTGAAGGTTCGCCCCTGTGCTAATGCTGCTGTTGCTGCTCAATACCTGGACCTGTGCAAAAATGCACAGAGTGTAGCATCAGCACAACCGACCCCATGTGCTAGTAAGTGCCTATCCTAACCCCGGCGAAGTAGTGACGAGGCTAGACTGGACCTCACATAAACATGTGCAATAATAAATATACAGCAGAAATCGAAGTACAAGACAACTAACAGTATGGGAGGGGAAAACATGCTGTGGGGAGATAACAATATTAACAGTAAATCCCAAGTAATCAATCCAGGTACGATTTATAATTTTCGACAATCAAGAAACTAATACCAACACTAAGCACATTTGTATCACTAACTGTTGCGGCGCGCAACCCGACCCTATTATATTTCAACACTATTGTGGCGTGCAACCCGATCCACAACTTTCACTGTTGCGGCGTGCAACCCGATCCACAATTATCACTGTTGCGGCGTGCAACCCGATCCACAATTATCACTGTTGCGGCGTGCAACCCGATCCACAATGTCTACCTCTCAACCTTGCCCAAGCAACAGTCACAAATAAAAGGGCAGGGAGTGAACAAGTATTTGGAAAGAAATCCCAACAAGGGTACACAAACAACCAATAACAACCATGCCAGAGTAAATCGTTATTTCTCTTTTTCTTTCATTTTCATATCCTAGTTCTCATTAGCACTCGTGTCAAGCTCCAAGGCATTTCTCCTTTCGTATGCTCTCACTATTTGTATTTCAGACCGAGCCAATGCTCCACAAAGTTCCACAATCACAATATCTTTCACAAGGTGTGTACAACGCATAGAAGCCATCAATTAAGCATGGAAGGCATAACAATATCCAAATAATCCACATATAAGGACTCACAGTCATGCTAGACCCCAATGTATAGGAACTCGTCACCATGCCTATACATCGTACTCGATCATTTAGCAATTAGCAAACAAGACTCGACTCCTATTCCCTCGAGCTACGGTTAAACCAAACACTTACCTCGAATGCTCCAAACTCAACTCAATCCTCTAGTATAGCTTTACCCCTCGAATTCACCACCAAACTGCTCGAATCTAATAACAAATTACTTGAATGTATTAACAAATGCTACTTGAATCAATTTGAATGCATGAAAATGAATTTCCCAAAGTTTGTTCAAAAATTCCCAAAATGCCCCCAGGCCCACGTGGTCAAAACCCGGGGTTCGAACCAAAACCCGATTACCCATTCCCCCATGAATTCAGATATATAAGTTATTTTGGAATCGAAACTCAAATAGAGGTCCAAAACCCCCAAATTTAGGAACCCTAGTTCTACCCTAAATTCCCAAATTCCCCCGTTAAAATCTTTGTTTTGAAGTTGAAATCATGTTTAAGGATGTTAAGGAGTATAGAAAATCAGTTAGAAATCACTTACCAATCGTTTTGCAGAAGTAGAATCGTTTGGATAATCGCCTCTTATGTTTTGGGTTTTGAAAAAGTGAAAAATGACTGAAAATCCCGACTTTATATACTGTACTGAAGACCCGGCGCGGACCGCACAAAAATGCCCCGCGGCCGCGCCGAGGAAGGGTGGGGAAACCCCTCACTGAACCTTCCAGCGCGGACCGCACTGTTTTGGAGCGCGACCGCGCTGGAGGAATGAACCCAAATCCCACTCTCTGAATCTCCCAGCACGGACCACACTGATATGGCATGCGGCCGCGCTGGTCGAACTGGAATTCACTGGCCCTCTGAACCTAGCCACGTGAACCGCGCAGAAATGCACCGCGGCCGCGCGGCTTCCAGCGCGGACCGCGCGAAAATGATTGCGGCCGCGCTGGGGGCCTGCAACACCTGGACCTGCAAATTTCTGATACTTTTAAGTCTAAGACCCTCCCGGGACCCACTCAAAACTCACCCGAGCCCTCGGGGCTCCAAACCACACATGCACATAACTCCAAAAACATCCTACGGACTCATCCGTGCGATCAAATCGCCAAAACAACATCGAATTAGGCCTCAAGACTCATGATTTCCTTCCAACTTCCATGAAACATCAAATTTAGAGTTTTTAGTCCAAAACACGTCAAATGACCTCCAAATCTAACCAAACTTTACAGCAATTGCTTAAATATTATTTAAGACTTGTGTCGGGCGTCGGAACCAAAATACGAGCCCAACAGCAGAGTCTTCTAAACAAATAACACTTTCAAATTCTTTAATTATTTTCAGAAAACAATTTCACACAACAATTCATTTCTCGAACTTGGGACCTCGGAATTTGATTCCGGGCACACACCCAAGTCCCAAAATTTCCTACGGACCCTCCGGGACTGTCGAATCACGAGTCTGGGTCCGTTTGCCCAAAATGTTGACCAAAGTCAAACTCAATCAATTTATAGCATCAAATTTATTAGTTTTCTCACAAATTCACATTTAAACTGTCCGGTTACGCGCCCGGACTGCGCACACAAGTCGAGGCAACCCCCAAGTGAGGTTTTCACGGCCTCGGAAGTACAAGGTGAGTGGGAAATACGGTGATGACCCTTTTGGTCGTCACATCCCCCACCTCTAAAACAACTGTTCGTCCTCGAACGGACAAAAGAAAGGAGTACCTGAGTCAGGGAAAAGATGGGGATAACGGCTCCGCATATCAGACTCGGACTCCCAGGTCGATGCCTCAGGAGGCTGACCTCTCCACTGAAAACGAACAGAAGGAAAACCCTTGGATCTCAACTGACGAACCTGCCGGTCCAGAATAGCTACCGGCTCCTCCTCATAGGATAAGTCCTTGTCCAACTGGACAGTACTGAAATCTAACACGTGGGTAGGATCGCGGTGATACTTCCAAAGCATGGATACATGGAAAACTGGATGCACGGCTGATAAGCTGGGCGGCAACGTAAGTCTATAAGCCACCTCTCCCACTCGATCAAGAATCTCAAACGGGCCAATGAAACTAGGGCTAAGCTTGCCCTTCTTCCCAAATCTCATCACGCCCTTTACAGGCGACACTCGGAGCAATACCCGCTCACCAACCATGAAAGCTACATCTCGAACCTTACGGTCTGCATAACTCTTCTGCCTAGACTGAGCTGAACGAAGCCTCTCCTGAATGATCTTGACCTTGTCCAAGGCCTCCTGAACCAAATCCGTACATATCAACCGAGCCTCTCCCGGCTCAAACCATCCAACCGGAGACCGACATCGCCTACCATATAAAGCCTCATAAGGATCCATCTGGATGCTGGACTGGTAGCTGTTGTTGTAAGCAAACTCCGCCAAAGGCAAGAACTGATTCAACGAACCTCCAAAATCAATAACACAAGCTCGGAGCATATCTTCCAAAATCTGAATAGTCCGCTCGACTGACCGTCCGTCTGGGGATGAAATGCGGTGCTCAAATCTACCCGTGTGCCCAACTCTCGCTGAACTGCTCTCCAGAAGCGTGAGGTAAACTGCGTACCCCGATCCGAAATGATAGACACGAGCACACTATGAAGGCGAACAATCTCCCGAATATAGATCTCGGCAAACCTCTCAGAAGAATAGGAGAGTGCCACAGGAATGAAATGCGCTGACTTGGTCAGCCTATCAACAATAACCCATATCGCATCACACTTCTTCCGGGTCAACGGAAGTCCAGTAACAAAGTCCATAGAAATCCGCTCCCATTTCCACTCGAGAAGCTCAATCCTCTGATGAAAGCCACCAGGCCTCTGATGCGCGTACTTAACCTGCTGACAATTCAAACAACGAGCCACATATGCTACGATATCCTTCTTCATCCTACCCCACCAATAATGCTGCCGCAAGTCCTGGTACATCTTCGCGGCGCCCGGGTGAATAGAGTACCTGGAGCTGTGGGCCTCCTCTAAAATCAACTCTCGAAGCCCATCCACATTGGGCACACAAACTCGCCCCTGCAACCTCAAAACTCCATCTGCATCTAAGGTAACCTGCTTGGCACCTCCTCGCTGTACCGTGTCTCTAAGGACACATAAATAGGGATCTTCAAACTGCCGATCATGGATACGCTCCAATAACGAAGAACGAGCAACCGTGCAAGCTAACACACGACTGGGCTCAGAAACATCCAATCTTACGAACTGATTGGCTAAAGCCTGAACATCCAAAGAAAGCGGCCTCTGACTGACTGGAATATAAGCAAGACTGCCCATACTGGCTGACTTCCTACTCAAAGGGTCGGCCACCACATTGGCCTTCCCCGGATGATATAAAATAGTGACATCATAATCCTTCAACAACTCCAACCACCTCCTCTGCGTCAAATTCAACTCCTTCTGCTTGAACAAGTACTGAAGGCTCTTGTGGTCAGTGAACACCTCACATGCCACGCCATACAAATAGTGCCTCCAAATCTTCAAGGCGTGGACAATAGCTGCCAACTCTAAATCATGCACTGGATAGTTTTTCTCATGAATCTTCAACTACCTCGAAGCATAGGCTATAACCATGCCTTCCTGCATCAATACTGCACCAAGTCCAATACGGGAAGCATCACAATAGATGGTATAAGGCCCAGATCCTGTGGGCAAGACCAACACCGGTGCCGTAGTCAGGGCTGTCTTGAGCATCTGAAAGCTCGCCTCACACTCCTCCGACCATCTGAACTGGGCACCCTTCTGGGTCAACCTGGTCATCGGGGCTGCAATAGATGAAAACCCCTCCACAAACCGACGGTAGTAGCCTGCTAACCCCAAGAAACTCCGAATCTCCCTAGCTGATGCTGGTCTAGGCCAGTTCTTGACTGCCTCTATCTTCTTCGGGTCCACCTGAATACCCTCAGCTGATACAACGTGACCCAGAAATGCTACTGAACTCAGCAAGAACTCACACTTGGAGAACTTGGCATATAACTGACTATCCCTCAGAGTCTGAAGAACCATCCTAAGGAGCTGCTCGTGTTCCTCCTGGCTGCGGGAGTACACCAAAATATCATCAATAAAGACTATCACGAACATGTCCAAATATGGCCTGAACACTCGATTCATCAACTCCATGAATGCTGCTGGGGCATTGGTCAACCCAAATGACATGACCAAGAACTCGTAATGCCCGTACCGAGTACGGAAAGCTGTCTTAGGGACATCGGTGCCCTAATCCTCAACTGGTGGTAGCCAGATCTCAAGTCAATCTTGGAAAATACCCTGGCACCCTGAAGCTGGTCGAACAAATCATCAATCCTCGGCAGTGGATACTTATTCTTAATTGTTACCTTGTTCAATTGTCGGTAATCTATACACATCCGCATCGAACCATCCTTCTTCTTGACGAATAACACTGGCGCGCCCCAAGGCGAAACACTGGGTCTAATGAAACCCTTATCTAACAGATCCTGCAACTGGTCCTTTAACTCCTTCAGCTCCGGCGGGGCCATACGATATGGCGGAATAGAAATGGGCTGGGTGCCTGGAGCCAAATCAATACAGAAATCGATATCTCTATCGGGCGGCATACCCGGCAGGTCCGAAGGAAAAACATCGGGAAACTCCCGAACAATAGGAACAGAATCAATAGGAGGGACCTCAGCACTGGAATCACGAACATACGCCAGATAAGCTAAACACCCCTTCTCGTACCATGCGTCGAGCCTTCACATATGAGATAACACTGCGAGTGGCATGACCTGGGGTCCCTCGCCACTCCAAACGGGGCAAATCTGGTAA
>NW_017672263.1:80180-204482 GCF_001879085.1 Nicotiana attenuata | reverse complement strand
AACACAATGTGCCCAGTTATCACAAACTGGGGCAGAAAATTTTCTTTGTTTTGTATGGTTATTGCAAGCAGGAGCCCACCTGAAGAATAAGGGAATATCTTTCAAATTCAGCAATCAGGAGCCTACTTGGAGAACAAGGGAATACTTTTCAAGTTCAGCAATCAGGAGCCCACCTGGAGAACAAGGTAATACTTTTCAAGCATTGCAATCAGGAACCCACCTGGAGAACAAGGGAATACTTTTCAGGTTCAGTAATCAGGAGCCCACCTGGAGAACAAGGGAATACTTTTCAGGTTCAGTAATCGGGAGCCCACCTGGAGAACAAGGGAACACTTTTCAAGTTTCAGTCGTCAGGCGCCCACCTGGAGAACAAGGGAAGTGCAATTCAATTTTAGCTTTTAATATTTGATAACATGTTGTACCCAGTTACCAAACTGGGGCAGAAAATTTTCTTTGTTTGTCTATTTTGTGCAGTCAGGAGCCCACCTGGAGAACAAGGGAATACTTTTCAAGTTCAGCGATCAGGAGCCCACCTGGAGAATAAGGGAACACTTTTGAAGTTTCAGCAGTCAGGCGCCCACCTGGAAAACAAGGGAAGTACAATTCAAATTTTAGCTTTCAAGTTTTGATATTGGATAACATGATGTGCCCAGTCACCAAACTGGGGCAGGAAAATTTTCTTTGTTTGCCTGTTGCAATCAGGAGCCCACCTGGAGAATAAGGGAATACTTTTCAAAGTCCAGCGATCAGGAGCCCACCTGGAGAATAAGGGAATATTTTTCAAGATCAGCAATCAGGAGCCCGCCTGAAGAATAGAGGCATGTATATAGTCAAGCATCATTCGAAGGAACGGCAAAACATCTCCGATCACAATACAAGGCAACAACGCAAGAATTCCATCGGAAGAGTACAAGTTCAAAGCAACACAAGAGCAAGTTTGAAGACATAGATAGGACCTTGTTGTAATCCATAGATCATAGCTTAGGCTAGCTTCTTTTTATTTTGACACGGTGTAATAAGGAGGTCAGCGACCAGTAACAGCAGCAACAGCAGTGAAATCACAGCTCCTGGTAGTCCCAGCTACCAGAACTTCCCGAACTACACTGACCTGATTCCTGTTTAGCCCAGGATATGTAGGCAACCTCTGAAGCAGGGTGCGGTCAAAACTTTTCAAAACGCTTCACACGGAATTTTCAAATGAGCAAAAATCGCTCGTATTTGCTCACTTATCTTTGTCTGAAAACATTTCATGTTTCCAAGCAAAGAGGGGCAGCTGTGAGCACGTGATTTTTGCCCTAAGCAAATTATTCCCAAAATTCAAACAAAATGATTTTTCTTTATTTTTACAATTTTTGTGAATTTTGGTGTCATTTTGTGTTAATTGTTTGCATTTTTATTTGTGCATTTTAATTCATATAAAATACAAAAATACGCATTTGTATTTAGGTTTTAATTTCATTGTTAGTATTAATTAGGGATTAATTTGTTTTAGAATAGGATATGAAGAAAATGACAAAAATAGTTCACTTTATGCATTTTTATTGTTTTAACTGTGAAATTGTCGTAAAATAGTTATTAAATAAATTTTAAGCATTAATTAGTTTTAGCTTAATTGTTAGTTTAATTTTGAATCTTCGTAAAAATTAGAAAAATAAATACAAAATTACAAAATGAAAAAAAAAGAAAAAAAACGAATTAAAAAGAAAATAAAAATACAAAGAGAGTGGCTTGAATTAAAGGCCAAATTTGGGCCATTTTTGCACCCAATCGGCCAGGCCCAAGCGGTCTAGGCCCAGGCGAATGCCCAATCCGGTCCGGTCCCAAGAGGGACCAAACGACGTCGTTCCGCGTCCTTGAATCTGAGCCCCTCATTTCACTTGATCCAACGGTCCATAGCCTCTGGTGATTAATTATAAAATTGTCGGATGGATTTAATAAATCAAAAAGACCGTTCCTTTCTTCCTCGTACAGATTCTCTGAACGTGCGACACCGCCAGAACCACCGCCGGCGGCGAACGCCGCCATGGCCAATCCGTCCCAAAATCACACCCCAGATTCTCTTTCTCTTCCTCATTCCAAATATCAAGTCAGTTTCCCTCGAATCCTCCCATATCTCGTCGAATCTTCATCAGAAGATTTTCCGGCCAAGTCGCCGGTTACGCCAAATGGTCCCAAATTAACACCATGGGACCGCCTTGACCTCCTCTACCCAACCCCCATAGCCGCTTGGCTCGAATATGACCAGAACGGCTCGAATATCTATTTCAAGTTTCCCGGCCAAAACCCTAATAGGCCCAATTCGTCCCAAATTGATACTAGATGTTCGTTGGGGTGTCCTGATGAGGAGTTCAACAGTCTTAGCGTTCAATACCCGCCGGAAATGGTCAAATTGGAAAGTGGTCGACTGGCCGGAGTTCTTTGTTATCAGTGAGTTTCTTGTTTGCATTCTTTTTTTTATTTTTTATTTTTTTTCTCCTTCTCTGTTTTTCTGCATGTGTGAATTCTAGGGCTCAATTTCTTAATTTTGATTTCTGTGTGGTTCTTTGTTGATTTTATCGTTATTTTAGTTTTCGTTTTACTCGTTGATTAGAATAGTTAATGGTGTTTTGGGTTTAATTAATCGGCTGGTTTGATTTTGGTTCACCTCATGGCAGTAGCCTTTAGCTTATTGATTGTTTGGGCTAATGGAATTTGTTAGTTAATCTGTTGGTTAATCAGGGAAAAGGGAAATTGGATCAGTTAGTTACATGGGTTAGTTTAGGGAAAGGGGTAAGGGTAGAATAGAGAATATGCATTAGGGAATCTAGTAGAAATTCCTAAAAATTTCTAGGTGGGGTGTTAAAAGACAAGTTAGAAAATGAGAGGGGGTAAAAAGTAAAAGAACTGAGGGACTAAAAGGAAATAAAAGGCTGTTTATTTACCTATATAGAGGGAGGGCATTGCCTTGTGAAGGGTCTTCTTTTTTTTTTTTTTCTTTCCAGCAAAAAATCCAAAAAAAAAAACAGCCTCACATAGACTCTGAACTTTGAGTTCTCAATCAGAAATTTCCAATCCTTCATTCTAGATCTCGGTCTTATACAGAAAAAACCAAAAACAATAGAAATCCAATAGAAAAACAAAAAAAATAGTTACTATTCCATTGAAATTTTCATTTTTATTTCCAGTAGTTCAAGGTCTGTTAATTGCACCTACTGATTTCGACTAGTTTTGGGTCCAGTTGAGTTAGATTTTGGTTGAGTTTGGATTTGAATGCAAGTGTTGGTTGTTAGCTGAGTATTTCAAAAATCAAGTTGGTTTGGCTGAGTGTTTTCTGGAGCAAAATTTACTTCTCTTCATGGTTACTGCTTTGCGTGTTTTCTATCAACATCTATTGATCACTTTGAGCTTGAACTCCTGTCACTGCTGTTGAATCTGCTGTTTACTATGCTAAATAGCTCTTCGGTGAAGCTAACCCTCCTCATTCTTCTGTTGGAACTCCATTCTCAGGTACACACTCGAGCATTGTATTGGTACAGCTTGGAAATTGAGATGTTGAAATAAAATTGGCCCTATATTTGATATCTGAAGTTTATATGTTCAATTGGTTTAGTAAAAATAGTCAGTAGATGATTATTATCGTTTAGTTTTGCTTTGGTTTGTATTCATTATGCCTAGTTGGACTGATGGATGAAATGCATTAACATGAACTGTCTCAAACTGCAATGAATGTTATACTGATAATCAAAATGCATGAGCTAGTTAACATCATTAGTTTGTTAGTCTAGATATTCAAATTGAATGTAATTTGGGTTTGGAAGTGGCTTCTGGGATTTAGAGTAAAGTTGTGTTGATGAATGAATATTTAATCTGTTAGGTAAGTAACTTTGCATGAATCACTTGAGTGTTGTAGCGTTAGATAAAACCAAATCAAAATAATCAGTGCTTGATATTAGTGATATTCTGGTCTGTGTTCATTTTAATATTATTTGTGCATTCCATGAAAATCCAGTAGGTGAAAATAGCTGAAGCAGGTAAATTAGAAATTCAAACAGTCCATGTCCTGCTAATTGGAATAATTGTATACTGTTCCCTATAACAGTTGATAGAATAGAGTGCCCGTTTGTTTTTCCAGTTCTAGGCTTTGCTTCTTGGATTGAAGGCCCAGGTCTTGCCATAAATATTGGTTGGTTTGGACTTGGGCCAAAGTTTTCATTCGTGTATTATGGATGTTGGCAATAATTGGAGAAACTCCAGGTCAGGTCAGGGGATCGATCCCATGACCCCTTCTACGAATGCCGACCAGTTGATGCAGACTGTGTCATGTGACTTGGGCTTTTGGGCATGAAGTTTATATGAAATTCGGACTGGTACTAGCCAAAGGATAGGTGGGGTTTTTCCTATATAACATCAATAAATTAGGATTTTTCCCTTCATTTTAGAGACGAAATTAAATAGATAATGGTAGTTGCTTTTTAGTTTGGCCTTAAAATAAAATGAGACGAGCCTCACCGAATGAAATACAAAATTGCGGGGCCCTCAGTAGAAGTTAAAAATATACTTAGACTTCGGGATGGGCTGTTTAGCGAATTTAACGGCCTTCCCCAAAGATAATAATGCGATAGTCTCTTTAGGCACGCACTCTAAATAACTTTACCTTCCTAACTACGGGTGCACGTTTATGTGACCCAAATCCAAATCTCAACGGAGTCGAAATGTGTTGACAACCACGGGTGCACTGGTGCGACGTGGTTCGAGACGTATTTTCACGACGTTGCAATTCTTATAAAAATAAAAAATAAAAGCGGGTTACTA
Organism: Nicotiana attenuata; assembly: GCF_001879085.1. Lineage (NCBI taxonomy): Eukaryota > Viridiplantae > Streptophyta > Magnoliopsida > Solanales > Solanaceae > Nicotiana > Nicotiana attenuata. The sequence continues at coordinate 199,691 of NW_017672263.1, read as the reverse complement.
ATAAAAGGCACATAAGTTAGAACATGTTTTGAAATCAGATAAAAGCAAATACAACAGTTGAGCGACCGTGCTAGAACCACGGAATCCGGGAATGCCTAACACCTTCTCCCGGGTTAACAGAATTCCTTACTCGGATTTCTGGTTCGCGGACTGTTAATAGAGTCATAATCTCCTCGGTTCGGGATTCAACCGGTGACTTGGAACACCATTAATCTCCCAAGTGGCGACTCTGAAATCTAATAATAAATCCCGTTCCGATTGTCCTTTAAGTGGAAAAACTCCTTTACGCCCTTGCGGGTGTAGTAGCGTAAAAAGGAGGTGTGACAGCTCTGGCGACTCTGCTAAGGACAAGAACCCTGAATCTCTGATTCTGGGTTCAGAATTCGAGCTTAGAATAATTGTTATATTTGGTTATATCTGATTTTCCTACATGTTTCATGCTTAATGTGCCAAATGTTTACCGCTTTGATATTATCTGAACTGTATATAAACTATGCCGAAACCCTTCTCTTCTCACCTCCGGGGATGTGCTCACTGGTTGAGACTCCCTATTCTGTTAGTGTCAATACCTTGAAATAAGAAAGAGGCTGGACAAGTTACTAAGCCGGATGGCCTTTTGGTTCCTGGTACGTAGCCCCCTCCTCGACTCGAGTTGTCCGCTCGGGTACACAGTCTAGAACACATACCCAGGTTTTGAACCTAGAATAACTTGACTTCATGCCGGATCCCTAGTAAGAGCGTTTATTTGCATCACGTGCATATGACTTAGGGGACTCAACACAGGGGTTGGGTCCGTCTAGGACAGGTAACCGGATATGATACGACCACCATGATGCATTTTACGTGTTGCATTTATTTGTCTCGGGCCTGCATGCTGACCGGTTTTTGAACGTCGAGAATTTTGCAAAATTGAGAAAAAGAGAAAAGAGAGGAATAGCAGTGTAAAGAATTAACTAGTTTTAGAAAAACCGATGCCCAAATACTGTCGAAACTCTGCCGAAATTAAAAATGGAAATGTTTGGTTTTCAATAGTTTGTTTTACTAAAAGCAAAGAAAAAATATAAAAAGAGTCCTTATTTTAGTTTGGGAAAATTAAGTTGTTTACTTGTCTATTGAAAATGAAAAAGAAAAAAAAAGAGAGTCGTTATTTTGTCTTGTTTTCAAAAATGGAAAAAGGAAAATAGTTTGTTTTGCCAATAAAAAATAAAAATGAAAAGAATATTGCTTTGAAAATAGTTTTGTTATTTGCTTTTTGCCAAAAATAGAAATGAAAAAAAGGGGTCTTGTTTTAAAATAGTTTATTAATCGGCCCGAACTACGCTGGTTTGATTCTCACCAAGTGTGAGATACGTAGGCAACCCTCATCGGGTCCAACCACCCCTTTAGCAAAAAATAGCCAAAAAATGTCAATTTTTATTTTTGTCATAAATAAATCAGGTGATGCCGTTTTGTCAAAATAGCCGAATGTCCCCAAAAGGGCGCCGGAAGGCTGTTTGTGCAAAAACGGCCATCTTGAGTCATTTCCCAACGGTTAGCGGGTACAGCCTTAAAATCTTCTCCTTGAAGTGTTGAAAGGCCGTATTGGCAGAGCTGGGCTTTATTTTTGGAAATTAGAATTGAAAATAGTGTCTTTTCCTTTAGGTCATAATAAGTGATTAAATCACCTTAATAAATGTGCAGGATGAGCACGACTCAAAATGAATTATTTTCAATCATGCATAAAATCCCTTTGGAGTTACGTCTGTGGTGGAACGATTTAGGCGGAGAAGGGCAAGATGAAGTCAAGAAACATTTGAAAGGGCTTACCGGTTTGCTAGATATTGTGCCTCGGGGAGATATTATCAGAGCATTGGTTACATGTTGGGACCCAGCACATAACGTGTTCCATTTTTCGGACTTTGAGCTTACCCCGACATTAGAGGAAATAGCTGGCTACATTGGGAAAGATGAGGTTCCTTTGAGGCACAAATACTTGGTTGCCCCCAGAGTTGTAGCTGTGCACAGATTTCTAGACTCTTTGAAGATAGTCAGAACCGTCCATAACACAGATCTGGCAAATGGCTTTTGTACTCTAAATTTCATATATCATCGATATGGCCATTTCGGGGGGTTCAACAACCCAGAAAGCAAGATATGTAGCAAAGGAAATCGCCAGAAGTGGGAGGAGCATCGACGTTTCGCTTTTATGGTGGTTTTCCTGGGGCTTTTAGTATTTCCAAGGAAGGACGGGAACATTGACATAAAAATAGCTGGGGTCGTCAGCACGTTAATTACTCAAGTCAAAAGTACTCTTGCACCTATGATATTGGCCGACATCTTCCGTGCTCTTACAGCCTGCAAGGCCGGGGAAGCTTTCTTCGAGGGGTGCAGTCTATTGTTACAAATGTGGATGATCGAGCATCTGTGTCATCGTCCTCAGTTCTTGAGCTACGGGTCTCCAGAGAAAACATGCATAGAAGAGTTTTACACAAGGATTAAAGGGGTCAAATTGCCAGAAGGATTCACGGGTTGGACAACATATTTTCGGTCCCTTACTGCTAGCCAAATAGAGTGGACACTTGGATGGTTACCCGTTAATGAAATCGTATATATGTCGGCAGCCCGACCACATTTCCTTCTGATGGGGCTTAGAAGCATTCAGCCTTACGCCCTGTATCGAGTGTTGAGACAGCTGGGGAGATGCCAGATAGTACCCAAGGATGATGATCTTAGTTTGCAAGTGGTCGAGATTGGCCCCGATGGCCAGTTTCCTGAAGCGATGGTCCGCCAAGTCTGGAGCGAATGTCAATATTTGGCGGCAAATACTTGTGTCCGGGATCGAGCCAAAGGAGAAGTGTCACCTGATTATCAGGCTTGGTATAGAAGGGACGTTGCATTCGGAAGACCGGCCAAAAGACCTCACCTCCAGGAATTTGCTGAATTGTCGCAAGAGCAGTGGGCCTGGTTAGACAAAGAAAATGCGTACAGGGCAAAAATAGGCGAGTTGGAAAAACAGGTCCAAGATCTTAGGTTTGAAAATAGCGTGCAAGCTGCGGCTGACGAGGGTGAGAAAAAGAGATTGGACAAGGAGAATGAAGCCTTACGAGCCCAAATCCAAAATATGAAAATGGCGGCCGAAAATCCTGTCAGGAGTGCCAAAGATGCAAGACTTATAGAAAGCCTAAGGCAAAGAGTGGATGACTCCAGTTTTGACCTCAACAAAGCAGAAAGAGAATTAGCTGGGATTCGAAAACAGTTCGCTAAAAACGCAGAAGAACGAGCCCGCATGGTTAAGCAGTTGAGAGAAGAACACGAATATGAGGTCGTGGGGTTGAGGAAAAAGGTCATTACCGCAGAAAACAAAATGATCAAACAAGCAAAAGAGTTCAAGGTTGAAAGAGAGCATTGTTATACAGCATTAGCACAATTAGAAATGGACCTGCAACAACTCCATGAGAGAAATCAGCAGACTTTGGAGGCCAGGGCCGAACAGATAGGGAGATTGCTTCAGGAAAAAGGCATAATTCGAGAAAGAATCCTAGCTATTGCTCACCACATCACCAGAAAATGCCAAATGTGCGAGAATATGACTTAGACTACTTTCTTTGCCTCAGTGATGATATTTGTGAAACAGATAATGAGTGACCTGGACAGACTCCAAGGGGAACTTGCACATAGGCCCGCGGCGAGACCGAACGATGTCCCGCGGGCACCAGGAGCTTTGATGTATTCATGATTGTCATTAGAGTCCGTATTTCATTTTTACTAGAGTGTATCAGTTATTCGAGTCTGTATTTTCATTTCAAGTCAGTCTGCATTTTCATTTTTGAAGTAGAGTAGTTATTGATGGAGTGTGTAGCCCGTCTTATCATTTAGAGTCGGTTAGTTATCTTCATGCGTCAGTCTTGAGTCCTTGTATTTGAAATACTTGTTATTAGTAAAATTGAAAATTCCAAAAACATTTTGTTTCTATTTTACATTTATTGCATTTGATCTGATTGAGATACGTAGGCAATCCCTATAGGATCCGGCCATAGGAAAAAGGAAAATACAGTAGGAAAAAAAATTTAAATAAAAATGAAAAGAAGAGCGGAGCAATAAAAGAAAACGGGAGAGAAAAAGAAAAACAAAAGAGAAGGGAAAATCTGCAACAAAGAAACAATGACGAAATAAAAGAAACAAGGCAAGGATAAAAGAAAGATGTCACAGACAAAGCCGGAATGACGCAAGCGGTCGAGCAAATGCATACTAGAAACTGTTAACTGCCTAGGTGCATTCATTCCCCAAATGTGCGGTTATCTATTTGTTAATGCCCTAACCGCTAACAACGTTTGTTGTTGATGATGAGTTTAGGCAAGTGGTTAAGTTGATTGGCATTCTGGCAACCCATCCATACAACACCCGCTCTAAGGATACATAAAAAATGGTCAACCAAGAGCTAGACGCGAGCATTGTCGACCCGTCTAGGGAAGAAGACGTAGTGGATGTCAACGCCATGAAAGAGGAGATGTATAAATTGAAGCAGAAAATGGATGAGATGTACCAGGCCTGGGCGAAGGGACACCCACTACCAGCCTATCCTGCGAACCCTGCCTATATCCCACCATTATCTCAGCCACAAAACTCCCCCACCGTGAATTCCTCTCCGGCTTACCCTACCTACCAGCCATACTATGCAACCACTTCCCAAACACCACCACCTCCACCACCAAAGCAAATCCCATGCCCTCCACCACCAGTTGCTCCTGTGTACGTGCCTCCTCCGCCCGCCATGTTACACAAATCTTCGAGCGAACCATTGTTCCAAACTCAGGAAAACCACTATTATCCACCCGAGCCTACTTTCAAACCTCATGAACCATACTCTTATACTCCTCTTATTGATATATCAGCTGAAGAAGAGAAGCCCCCTAAAAATCCCGAGCAGGAGGAGATGATACGTAAGGTGAAAAGCTTGGAACAATCATTCCAAAATATGCAAGGTCTAGGAGGACAAGTGAGTGTTGCTTATAAAGACCTGTGCTTGTTTCCAGAAGTCCAACTGCCTGCGGGTTTCAAGTTACCAAAGTTTGATCTATATGATGGACATGGCGACCCTGTAGCCCATCTGAGGGGGTTTTGTAGTAAAATGCGAGGGGCTGGAGGAAGGGATGAGTTGTTAATGGCGTACTTTAGCCAAAGTCTCAGTGGTGCGGCTTTGGAATGGTACACAAGGCAAGATCATGCCCGATGGTACACATGGGACGATTTGGCCCAAGCTTTTGCAAGTCATTTTCAATACAACCTCGAGATTGTCCCCCATCGTCTCTCTTTGACCAAGATTGAGAAGAAACCTAGAGAAAGTTTTAGAGAGTATGGATTTCGGTGGAGGGAGCGGGCCGCGAGGGTCGATCCGCCGATGAAAGAGGGTGAGATGGTGGATTATTTTCTGCAGGCTTTGGAGCCTACTTATTACGGTCATCTTGTGTCAGCAGTTGGAAAAACATTTAATGAAGTAGTGAAGATGGGAAGCATGGTGGAAGAAGGTTTGAAATCTAACAAGATTATGAGTTATTCAGCAATCAAAGCAACTACTCAGGCTATTCAGAGCGGCACTGGAGGCGTATTGGGAAAGAAGAAGAAAGAAGAGGTTGCGGTAGTGGAATCGAGAGCTTGGTCCAGAGGTCCATCGCCATATTATCACCAACCTCGCCCTCACCCCCAAACCTACCCACACACCCCATATGGCCCACCGCAGCATTATTACCCACCTCCCGCTCCCCATTTCTCTGTCCACCATGCCCAAACATACCCCCAACCTCCTACTCATGCACAGTGGCGCGCACCCACTCCACAAAATACTTACTCATATCAAAACACCTACCCACTCCCAAGAACCAACAGAAATCCTGCTGGAACCGGTTTTCGACCCAATCCCGCATTTAAGAACGACAGGTATCAAAAGAAGAAGACTTTCACTCCCTTGAGTGAATCTTACACTAGCCTATACCACAGACTAAGACAGTTGGGCATGTTGAACCCGATCGAATCCAAATTGCCAAATCCTCCCCCAAGGAATCTGGACCACTCGGTAAGTTGTGAGTATTGCTCAGGTGTGCCGGGACATGACACAGAAAAATGTTGGCACTTGGAACGGCTATCCAAGAGCTCATTGATACCCGCCGAATTGAAGTGCAAGCCCCAGAAACGCCTAACATCACCCAAAATCCATTACCAACCCATCACGAGACCCATATGATCGAGCTAATCCAGAAGGGAGAGCATAAGAAGATGTCACAGACCGTAATGATGATCAGGGCTAGTGAGGATAAATCAAATAAGAAACTAGCAAAGGAGAGAGCATCGATCAAGGTAGGAGAAACAGTTGGCAAACCAGTTGTAGTGATGAAGAAAGAGCTTTTGAGCAGTGTTGCAGAAAAACAGGAACCAGTTAAGGTGGTAGTGTCTGGGGCAGCTGTTAAGCCCGCTGTGATTGTGAAAGGGGCTCGCACAGAGCCGGTTGTCATCAAGCCAGTGACTCAGCTACCGGTACTCAGTGGAAAGGTCGTCCCATGGAATTACGGCCGAGTGACAGTGATGTATCAGGGAAAGGAAGTCAAGGAAGAAGTTTGTGAAACACAGGGTCTGACTCGCTCGGGGAGATGTTTTGCTCCTGACGAGTTGAGAAAGGCTAGACTTACGAAAGACAATCCAGCATCAGTGAAGAAAGCTGTAACTGAAGAGGAGGCAGAAGAATTTTTGAAGAAAATGAAGGCCCAGGATTATTCCATTGTAGAATAGTTGAGAAAGACCCCGGCGCAAATCTCTTTGCTATCCTTATTGATTCACTCAGATGAGCACCGCCAGGCATTGATGAAAATTCTGAATGAGGCCCACGTTCCCGATAAGATTTCTGTGAACCATTTAGAGAAAATAGCAAACAAGATCTTTGAAGTCAACAGGGTTACATTTTCTGATGATGAGCTGCCTTTGGAAGGCACTGAACATAATAAAGCACTCTACCTCACGGTGAAATATGAAGAATCCGTGGTCACCCGGGTGCTTGTTGATAACGGGTCCAGTGCAAACATTTGCCCTCTCTCCACCCTAGAAAAGTTAAAAGTGGACAGTGAGAGAATTCATAAGAATAGCGTTTGTGTGTGAGGATTCGATGGGGGAGGCAGGGACACAGTTGGGGATATGGTGCTGGAGCTGACAATAGGCCCAATGGAATTCACTATGGAGTTCCAGGTGCTCGATGTGGTTGTCTCTTACAATCTCTTGTTAGGCCGACCTTGGATCCATGCAGCAAAGGCAGTGCCATCTACCTTGCATCAGATGGTCAAATTCTAATGGGATAGGCAAGAGATTGTGGTGCATGGGGAAGACAGTTCGTGTATTCTGGGTGACGCCATTGTGCCTTTTATAGAAGCTGAGAATGACAAAGGCCCATGGGTTTATCAAGTCTTCGATACGGCATCGGTTGAGAAGATCTCGGAAGGGAAGTGTATTCCTGTGCCAAAGGTAACTGTTGCATCCATCATGGTCGCGTCGGAAATGCTGAAGAACGGATTTGTACCTGAAAAAGGCTTGGGTGCTTCTTTACAAGGCATCGTACAGCCCGTATCCCTTCCTGCAAACCTGGATACTTTCGGTTTGGGCTTCAAACCCACTGGTGCAGACATAAGGCGAGCTAGAAAAATGAAAACGAAAGCATGGACCCTTCCAAAACCTATCCCCCGCCTCTCCCGTTCCTTTGTCAGGCCTGGTACTAAAAAGCGCCTAGCAACGGCAATGCCCAGTGGTATGGTTGACCCCGACAGGGAGTTGATTGAGAAGTTTGAAAAGTTTGTTCATGAGGTGAATGTGTTAGAAGCCGGAGAAGGTCCAAGAAGGGCAGATGTTCAGTTCGTGGGGCCCCAGGCCAAGCTTACCAATTGGGAAGCAACTCCTCTTCCTACCCGGAGGGAGTCTTGGTAGTTAGTTTTGATTTTCTTTTCAGTTTCATCTGGATTATTTCCAAGGTTGTAATTCGGATGCTATGTTCCGTCCGTTTGGATGAGTTAAACCTTGTTATCTTAAATATTAATGAAATGCAATTTCCCTCTTTTCATTCCTGATAGTTTTCATTTTTGTCTTTCTTTCTTGTACAGTCCCTTTTATGCTGGTTTTAGTGATGTGTCATGCATGAGGAGTCTTCAGCCCAGTCTTAAAAGCCAATCTAACTCAGACGTAATAATACAAGAAGTTGAGTGTGATGACGAAATATAATATGATGATAAGGAAGCTTTTGAGGAAATCAGTAAAGAATTAAGCCACTTTGAAGACAAACCCAAACCTAATCTGAGTGACACAGAGCCAATCAATTTAGGGGATCAGGAGAACGTACGGGAAACGAAAATAAGTGTCCATTTGGAACCTCAGCTCAGGGAAGAGATAATTGAAGCACTTTTTGAGTATAAGGATGTTTTTGCATGGTCGTATGACGACATGCCAGGTTTAAGCACTGATTTGGTGGTTCACAAATTGCCCACTGATCCAGCATGCCCTCCTATCAAGCAGAAGCTAAGGAAATTTAAAACAGGCATTAGTGTGAAAATCAAAGACGAGGTCACCAAGCAGTTTGAGGCAAAGGTTATCCGGGTTTCGCGGTATCCCACCTGGTTAGCTAATGTTGTGCCTATGCCAAAGAAGGATGGAAAGACCAGAGTGTGCGTAGATTATCGTGACCTCAATAAGGCAAGTCCAAAGGACAACTTCCCACTACCAAACATCCACATATTGATTGACAATTGTGCCAAACATGAGATTGGTTCCTTCGTGGATTATTATGCAGGCTATCACCAGATTTTGATGGATGAGGAGGATGCGGAAAAGACGGCATTTATCACACCTTGGGGAACGTATTATTATAGAGTCATGCCATTTGGGTTGAAGAACGTAGGAGCAACGTATATGAGGGCGACGACCACCATGTTCCATGACATGATACATCGGGAAATTGAGGTCTATGTGGACGACGTGATCATAAAGTCGAGGAAGCGATGTGACCATGTCAGGGATTTGAGGAAATTCTTCCAGAGACTCCGCAGGTACAACCTCAAGCTTAATCCAGCAAAATGTGCATTTGGAGTTCCATCTGGGAAGTTATTGGGATTCGTGGTGAGTCGGCGCGGTATTGAATTAGACCCGTCTAAGATCAAAGCCATTCAGGAGCTACCGCCGCCAAGGAACAAGAAAGATGTGATGAGTTTGCTGGGCAGGTTGAATTACATCAGCAGGTTCATTGCCCAGCTTACAACTACTTGCGAGCCCATCTTCAAGCTGCTAAAGAAAGATGCTGCGGTCACATGGACGGATGAATGTCAAGCAGCATTTGACAGGATTAAGGAGTATTTGGCTAGTCCACCTGTGTTGGTCCCGCCAGAGCTGGGAAGGCCCCTGATCCTTTATCTGACCGTGTTGGATAATTCTTTTGGTTGTGTACTGGGGCAGCACGACATCACAGGAAGGAAAGAGCAGGCGATTTACTACCTCAGCAAGAAGTTCACATCATATGAGGTAAAGTACACTCAACTTGAGAGGACGTGTTGTGCCTTAACCTGGGTAGCGCAGAAGTTGAAACATTACTTGTCAGCTTATACCACCTATCTCATCTCTCGATTGGATCCGTTGAAGTACATTTTTCAGAAGCCCATGCCCACAGGGAGGCTGGCGAAATGGCAAATCTTGCTCACGGAGTTCGATATTGTCTACGTGACTCGGACTGCAATGAAAGCACAAGCACTGGCTGATCATTTGGCCGAGAATCCAGTTGATGATGAATATGAACCTTTGAAAACATACTTCCCTGATGAGGAGATAATGCATGTGGAAGAATTAGAACAAGTCGAGAAGCCAGGATGGAAACTGTTCTTTGATGGAGCTGCCAACGCCAAGGGTGTTGGGATAGGAGCAGTACTGATTTTTGAGACAGGGCAACACTACCCTGTCACTGCCCAAATTTGTTTCTATTGCACCAATAACATGGCTGAATACGAAGCATGTATCTTGGGATTGAGATTGGCTATAGACATGGGTGTCCAGGAAATCTTGGTCATGGGTGACTCGGATCTTCTGGTACACAAGATTCAGGGTGAATGGGAGACACGAGATTTGAAGCTCATACCGTATCGGCAGTGTTTGCATAAAATTTGTCAACGGTTTCAATCAATAGACTTCAGGCATATTCCAAGGATTCACAATGAGGTTGCCGACGCTTTGGCCACGTTGGCGTCGATGTTGCATCATCCAGACAAGGCTTATGTGACCCGTTACAGATTCAGNCGGGGCCGCACTTCCTTTTGATGGGCCTTAAAAGCATTCAGCCTTATGCTCCGTATCCGGGGTTTTTTTTTTTTTTTTTTTTTTTTTTTTTAAAGGCAAACTCGGGGAGAGTGCCAGATAGCGCCGAAAGACGACGATCTTAGCATCCAAGTGATTGAGATTGGTCCTGATGGACTGTTTCCTGAAGCAAGGGTTCGCCAGGTTTGGAGCGAATGTCAATACTTGGCAGCAAATACTTGTGTACGGGATCGATCTAAAGGAGAAGTGTCACCTGAGTACCATGCCTAGTATAGAAGGGACGTTGCATTTGGGAGGCCGGCTAAAAGACCTCACCTCCAGGATTTTACTGAATCATCGCAAGAAGAATGGACTTGGTTAGCCAAAGAAAATGAATACAGGGCCCGCATAGGAGCATTGGAAAAACAGGTCCAAAACCTCCAGTTTCAAAACAGCGTGCAAGCCGCGGCTGATGAGGGTGAGAGAAAGAAATTGGCCAAAGAGAATGAAGCCTTACGAGCCCAAATCCAAAAGATGAAGCTAGCGGCCGAAAATCCCGTCAGGAGTGTCAAAGACACAAAGCTTATAGAAAATCTAAGGCAAAAAGTGAATTACTATAGTTTTGACCTCAACAAAGCGGAAAAGGAATTAGCCGGGGTTCGGAAACAATTGGCTAAAAACGCGGAAGAACGGGCCCGCATGGTTAAACAGTTGAAAGAAGAATACGACAATGAGGTCACAGGATTAAAGAAAAAGGTCATTACCACAGAGAACAGAATGATCAAACAGGCAAAAGAATTCAAAGTCGAAAGAGAGCATTGTTACATGGCATTGGCACAATTAGAAATGGATTTGCAACAACTCCGGGAACAAAGCCAGGGAGCTGAGCAAACTTTGGAAGCTAGGACCCAACAGATAGGGCGGTTGCTTCAAGAAAAAGGCATAATCAGAGAGAAAATCGTAACCGTTGCTCATTCTATTACCAGGAAATGCCAAATGCGCGAGAACATGACCCGTACCACCTTCTTTGCATCAGTAATGCTATTTGTGAAGCAGATAATGATTGACCTGGACAGACTTCAAGGGGAACTTGCATATAGGCCCGCGGCGAGACCGAACGATGTCCCGCGGGCACCAGGAGCTTTAATGTATTCATGATCGTCTTTTGAGTCTGTATTTCTTTTTCAACTAGAGTTTGCCATTTGAGTCTGTATTTCCGTTTCTGTTGGAGTCTGTATTTCTTTTTCATTTAAAGTCAGTCAGTTGATTGAGTTTGTATTTTTGTTTGAACTAAAATAGGGAGGGCGGAGTCTGTAGTCATTCTCTGCATTAGAATCTGTCAGCTGTTTAATCTGTCCGCTTTAAGTCTTTGTAATAGACGTAGTTGCTATCAATAAAATTGAAAGTCCCAAAAATATGTTTGCTTCTGCTTTACCATTATTTCTCACGAACTACGCTCGGTCTGGTTCACGCGGGGTCGTGATACGTAGGCAATCTCCATTAGGATTCGACCATAATAATAAAAAGGGAGAAAACATGAGAAAGGACAAAAAAAAGAAAAGAAAACCAAAAGAGGGAAAGCAAAACAGAGAGAAAAGAAAGAAAAGAGTGGAAAATTATTTTTGAAAAAAAAAAGGGAGAAGAGAAAGTTTGCAATTGGCAAGAAAAGAAAATGGAAAGCCGGGATGACGCATGTGACTGAGCAAAGGCATAATAGAAATGGTTAACTGCTTAGGTGCATTCACCCATCAATGTGCGGTTATCTATCTGTTAACGCCCTAACCGCTAACAAAGTTGTTGTTGATGAATCTAGGTAAGTGGTTAAGTTGACTGGTATTCTGGCAACCCATCCCTACAACACTCGTTCTAAGGATAAGTCAAACATGGGCAACCAGAAATTGGAAGCAAGCATTGTCGACCCATCTAGGCAGGAGGAAGTAGTGGACGTTAATGCAATGAAGGAGGAGATGTATAAACTGAAGCAACAAATGGCCGAGATGTATCAGGCCTGGTCGAAGGGACATCCACCACCAGCCTATCCTGCTAACCCCTCTTACCTCCCACTGCTAGCTCAGCCTCAAGATCCTCCCACAGTGAATTCATTACCGGCTTTCCCTACTTACCAGCCGTACTACGGAACCACCTCTCAAACACCACCACCTCCACCACCCAAACAAATACCATGCCCTCCACCACCAATCGCTCCTGTGTTCGTGGCTCCCCTACCTACCACACTACACAGATCATCTAGCGAACCTTTGTTCCAACCTCATGATAACCAGTACTACCCACCCAAAGCCACTTTCAAACCACCAGAGCCATGCCCTTACACCCCTCGCCTTGATCTCTCAGCAGAAGAAGAAAAGCCTCCCAAAAACCCTGAGCAAGATGAAATGATCCGGAAGGTCAAGAGCCTAGAACAGTCATTTCGAAATATGCAGGGGCTCGGAGGACAAGTAAGTGTAGCTTACAAGGATCTGTGCCTATTTCCTGACGTCTAGTTGCCAGCAGGATTCAAGTTACCCAAGTTTGACTTATATGATGGCCATGGTGATCCGGTGTCTCACTTAAGGGGATTCTGTAGCAAGATGAAAGGAGCTGGGGGAAAGGATGAGTTATTGATGGCTTAAGCATTTGCACGTCATTTTCAGTACAATCTCGAAATTGTCCCAGACCGTCTGTCGCTAACTAAAATTGAGAAGAAGCCCGGAGAAAGCTTTAGAGAGTATGGTTTCCGGTGGAGAGAGCAGGCAGCAAGAGTCGATCCTCCAATGAAAGAGAATGAGATGGTTGATTATTTCCTTCAGGCTTTGGAGCCAACCTATTATGGTCATCTGGTGTCCGCAGTGGGGAAAACTTTCAATGAGGTCGTGAAAATGGGAAGTATGGTGGAAGAGGGTCTCAAGTCTAATAAGATTATGAGTTATTCAACACTCAAAGCAACTACTCAGGCTATTCAAAGCGGCACCGGAGGTGTATTGGGAAAGAAGAAGAAAGAAGAGGTGGCAGTAGTGGAATCAAGAGCTTGGTCTAGGGGTCCGTCACCATATTATCACCAACCTCGCCCTCACCCCCAAACTTACCCACACACCCCATATGGCCCACCGCAGCATTACTACCCACCTCCCGCTCCCCATTTCTCTGTCCACCATGCCCAAACATACCCTCAACCTCCTACCCATGCACAATGGCGCGCACCCACTCCACAAAATACTTACTCATCTCAAAACACCTACCCACCCCCAAGAACCAACAGAAACCCTGCTGGAACCGGTTTTCGACCGAATCCCGCATTTAAGAACGACAGGTTGCAAAAGAAGAAGACTTTCACTCCCTTGGGTGAATCGTACCTAGCCTGTACCACAGACTAAGACAGTTGGGCATGTTGAACCCGATCGAACCCAAATTGCCAAATCCTCCCCCAAGGAATCTGGACCACTCGGTAAGTTGTGAGTATTGCTCAGGTGTGCCGGGACATGACACAGAAAAATGTTGGCACTTGAAAATGGCTATCCAAGAGCTCATTGATACCCGCCGAATTGAAGTGCAAGCCCCAGAAACGCTTAACATCACCCAAAATCCATTACCAACCCATCACGAGACCCATATGATCGAGCTAATCCAGAAGGGAGAGCATAAGAAGCCGTCACAGACCGTAATGATGATCAGGGCTAGTGAGGATAAATCAAACGAGAAACTAGCAAAGGAGAGAGCATCAATCGAGGTAGGAGAAACAGTTGGCAAACTAGTTGTAGTGATGAAGAAAGAGTTTTTGAGCAGTGTTGTAGAAAAACAGAAACCAGTTAAAGTGGTAGTGTCTGGGGCAGCTGTTAAGCCCGCTGTGATTGTGAAAGGGGCTAGCACAGAGCCGGTTGTCATCAAGCCAGTGACTCAGCTACCGGTACTCAGCGGAAAGGTCGTCCCATGGAATTACGGCCGAGTGACAGTGATGTATCGGGGAAAGGAAGTCAAGGAAGAAGTTTGTGAAACACAGGGTCTGACTCGCTCGGGGAGATATTTTGCTCCTGACGAGTTGAGAAAGGCTAGACTTACCAAAGACAATCCAGCATCAGTGAAGAAAGCTGTAACTGAAGAGGAGGCAGAAGAATTTTTGAAAAACATGAAGGCCCAGGATTATTCCATTGTAGAACAGTTGAGAAAGACCCCGGCGCAAATCTCTTTGCTATCCTTATTGATTCACTCAGATGAGCACCGCCAAGCATTGATCCCGATAAGATTTCTGTGAACCATTTAGAGAAAATAGCAAACAAGATCTTTGAAGTCAACAGGGTTACATTTTCTGATGATGAGCTGCCTTTGGAAGGCACTGAACATAATAAAGCACTCTACCTCACGGTGAAATGTGAAGACTCCGTGGTCACCCGGGTGCTTGTTGATAACGGGTCCAGTGCAAACATTTTCCCTCTCTCCACCCTGGAAAAGTTAAAAGTGGACAGTGAGAGAATTCATAAGAATAGCATTTGTGTGCGAGGATTCAATGGGGGAGGCAAGGACACAGTTGGGGATATAGTGCTGGAGCTGACAATAGGCCCAGTGGAATTCACTATGGAGTTCCAGGTGCTCGATGTGGCTGTCTCTTACAATCTCTTGTTAGGCCGACCTTGGATCCATGCAGCAAAGGCAGTGCCATCTACCTTGCATCAGATGGTCAAATTCGAATGGGACAGGCAAGAGATTGTGGTGCATGGGGAAGACAGTTCGTGTATTCTGGGTGACGCCATTGTGCCTTTTATAGAAGCTGAGAATGACAAAGGCCCATGGGTTTATCAAGTCTTCGATACGTTATCGGTTGAGAAGATCTCGGAAGGGAAGTGTATTCCTGTGCCAAAGGTAACTGTTGCATCTGTCATGGTCGCGTCGGAAATGCTGAAGAACGGATTTGTACCTGGAAAAGGCTTGGGTACTTCTTTACAAGGCATCGTACAGCTTGTATCCCTTCCTGCAAACCTGGATACTTTTGGTTTGGGCTTCAAACCCACTGCTGCAGACATTAGGCGAGCTAGAAAAATGAAAAAGAAAGCATGGACCCTTCCAAAACCTATCCCCCGCCTCTCCCGTTCCTTTGTCAGGCCTGGTACTAAAAAGCGCCTAGCAACGGCAATGCCCAGTGGTATGGTTGACCCCGACAGGGAGTTGATTGAGAAGTTTGAAAAGTTTGTTCATGAGGTGAATGTGTTAGAAGCCGGAGAAGGTCCAAGAAGGGCAGATGTTCAGTTCGTGGGGCCCCAAGCCTAGCTTACCAATTGGGAAGCAACTCCTCTTCCTACCCGGAGGGAGTCTTGGTAGTTAGTTTTGATTTTCTTTTCAGTTTCATCTGGATTATTCCCAAGGTTGTAATTCGGATGCTATGTTCCGTCCGTTTGGATGAGTTAAACCTTGTTATCTTAAATATTAATGAAATGCAATTTCCCTCTTTTCATTCCTGATAGTTTTCATTTTTGTCTTTCTTTCTTGTACAGTCCCTTTTATGCTGGTTTTAGTGATGTGTCATGCATGAGGAATCTTCAGCCCAGTCTTAAAAGCCAATCTAACTCAGACATAATAATACAAGAAGTCGAGTGTGATGACAAAATAAAATATGATGATAAGGAAGCTTTAGAGGAAATCAGTAAAGAATTAAGCCACTTTGAAGAAAAATCCAAACCTAATTTGAATGACACGGAGGCAATCAATTTAGGGGATCAGGAGAATGTACGAGAAACGAAAATAAGTGTCCATTTGGAACCTCAGCTCAGGGAAGAGATAATTGAAGCACTTTTTGAGTATAAGGATGTTTTTGCATGGTCGTATGATGACATGCCAGGTTTAAGCACTGATTTGGTGGTTCACAAATTGCCCACTGATCCAGCATGCCCTCCTGTCAAGCAGAAGCTAAGGAAATTTAAAACAGACATTAGTGTGAAAATCAAAGAAGAGGTCACCAAGCAGTTTGAGGCAAAGGTCATCCGGGTTTCGCGGTATCCCACCTGGTTAGCTAATGTTGTGCCTGTGCCAAAGAAGGATGGAAAGACCAGAGTGTGCGTAGATTACCATGACCTCAATAAGCCAAGTCCAAAGGACAACTTCCCACTACCAAACATACACATATTGATTGACAACTGTGCCAAACATGAGATTGGTTCCTTAGTGGATTGTTATGCGGGGTATCACCAGATTTTGATGGATGAGGAGGATGCAGAAAAGACGACATTCATCACGCCTTGGGGAACGTATTGTTATAGAGTCATGCCGTTTGGGTTAAAGAACGCAGGGGCGACGTATATGAGGGCGATGACCACCATGTTCCATGACATGAAACATCGGGAAATTGAGGTCTATATGGACGACGTGATCATAAAGTCGAAAAAACAATGTGACCATGTCAGGGATTTGAGGAAATTCTTCCAGAGACTCCGCAGGTACAACCTCAAGCTTAATCCAGCAAAGTGTGCGTTTGGAGTTCCGCCTGGGAAGTTATTGGGATTCGTGGTGAGTCGACGCGGTATCGAGTTAGACCCGTCTAAGATCAAAGCCATTCAGGAGCTACCGCCGCCAAGGAACAAGAAAGATGTGATGAGTTTGCTAGGCAGGTTGAATTATATCAGCAGGTTCATTGCCCAGCTTACAACTACTTGCGAGCCCATCTTCAAGCTGCTAAAGAAAGATGCTGCGGTCAGATGGACGGATGAATGTCAAGCAGCATTTGACAAGATTAAGAAATATTTGGCTAGTCCACCTGTGTTGGTCCCGCTAGAGCCGGGAAGGCCCCTGATCCTTTATCTGACCGTGTTGGATAATTCTTTTGGTTGTGTACTGGGGCAGCACGACATCACAGGAAGAAACGAGCAGGCGATTTACTACCTCAGCAAGAAGTTCACATCATATGAGGTAAAGTACACTCAACTTGAGAGGACGTGTTGTGCCTTAACCTGGGTAGCGCAGAAGTTGAAACATTACTTGTCAGCTTATACCACCTATCTCATCTCTCGGTTGGATCCGTTGAAGTACATTTTTCAGAAGCCCATGCCCACAGGGAGGCTGGCGAAATGGCAAATCTTGCTCACGGAGTTCAATATTGTTTACGTGACTCGGACTGCAATGAAAGCGCAAGCGCTGGCTGATCATCTAGCTGAGAATCCAGTTGATGATGAATATGAGCCTTTGAAAACATACTTCCCGGACGAGGAGATAATGCATGTGGAAGACTTAGAACAGGGCGAGAAGCCAGGATGGAAATTGTTCTTTGATGGAGCTGCCAATGCTAAGGGTGTTGGGATAGGAGCAGTATTGATTTCTGAGACAGGGCAACACTACCCTGTCACTGCTCAACTTCGTTTCTATTGCACCAATAACATGGCTGAATACGAAGCATGTATCTTGGGATTGAGATTGGCTATAGACATGGGTGTCCAGGAAATCATGGTCATGGGTGACTCGGATCTTCTAGTACACCAGATTCAGGGTGAATGGAAGACACGAGATTTGAAGCTCATACCGTATCGGCAGTGTTTGCATGAACTTTGTCAACGGTTCCAATCAATAGATTTCAAACATATTCCAAGGATTCACAATGAGGTTGCCGACGCTTTGGCCACTTTGGCGTCAATGTTGCATCATCCAGACAAGGCTTATGTGGATCCGCTACAGATTCAGGTCCGAGATTAGCATGCCTATTGTAATATGGTGAAAGAAGAGCTTGATGGTGAGCCGTGGTTCCATGATATCAAAGAATATCTCCGGATGGGAGCATACCCGGCACAAGCTACAGGGGATCAAAAGAGAGCAATTAGACGCTTGGCAAGCGGATTTTTCTTCAGTGGAGGAGTGTTGTACAAGAGAACTCTAGATCTCGGGTTGTTGAGATGCATGGATGCCAAACATGCTACAGTTATCATGGCTGAGGTACATGCGGGAGTTTGCGGACCTCATATGAATGTATATGTGTTGGCAAAGAAGATTCTCCGAGCAGGTTATTATTGGCTTACTATGGAACGGGATTGCGTCAGTTTCGTGCGCAAGTGTCATCAATGTCAGGTACATTGAGATTTGATTCATTCTCCACCATCTGAATTGCATACCATGTCAGCACCATGGCCATTCGTTGCTTGGGGAATGGATGTCATTGGACCAATCGAGCCAGCAGCATCAAATGGGCACAGGTTCATTTTGGTAGCTATTGATTATTTCACTAAATGGGTGGAGGCAAAAACCTTCAAATCTGTGACCAAGAGGGCAGTGGTTGACTTCGTGCATTCGAACATCATATGTCGGTTTGGTATCCCGAAGGTAATCATCACAGACAATGGTGCCAATCTCAACAGTCATTTGATGGCCGAGACATGCCAGCAGTTTAAGATCACACACCGCAATTCCACCCCATATCGTCCTAAGGCAAATGGGGCAGTCGAAGCAGCTAACAAGAACATCAAGAAAATACTTCGGAAAATGGTAGAAGGGTCAAGGCAATGGCATGAAAAGCTACCTTTTGCCTTGTTAGGCTATCGCACTACTGTCTGCACTTCAGTAGGGGCGACTCCCTATTCACTGGTGTATGGGACTGAAGCAGTAATACCCGCAGAGGTTGAAATCCCGTCCCTCTGGATCATCGCCGAGGCGGAGATTGATGATGTTGAATGGGTTAAAGCCCTCTTAGAACAACTAAGTTTTATTGATGAGAAGAAATTGGCAGCAGTGTGTCACGGTCAGTTGTACCAACAGAGAATGGCAAGAGCATATAACAAGAAAGTGCGTCCGCGGAAGTTCGAAGTAGGGCATATTTTTGAGATTGAAATGACGATGGCATTTTATTTTGCTATCCAAACACTTTATCCTTTGTTACCCCTCTTGAGCCTCATTCACTTTCTTTCGTATCCCTCTTTCGAAATCAATAACAAATCGGAAGTTCGAACAAGGCAAAACAGTGAAGAAATAAGAAACCACAGTCCAACCAAAAAAGAAGAAAAAGAAAAAGAAAGAAAAAAGAGAAGAAAAAGAAAAGAAAAGAAGAAAAGAAAAGAAGAAAAGAAAATAAAGAAAAGCAAAAAGAAATGAGAAGAAGAATGAAAAGGAAACAGGAAAGAAGAAAGAAAAGAAGAAGAGAGGAAGAAATTCGGTCAGGAATTCAAGGGGATTCAAAGCAAGGCCAGGAAAGCGGGACAGAGTGAAGCCCTGCAGCAGGGATGTACCCAGCAAGAATGCCAGCAACTAACCACCATTTATAAATTAACAAAGTTTTTCTTTGATTGAAACAGGGGCAGAAATTGAATTCGTTTCGGAGAAATCCACCTCAAAGAAAGGCAGGCACCAGACATGTTTGACGGTAAGTTCCTAGGACCCTCCTGGAAAATGGGACTTAGTTTAAATTTCCAAACAAGCATGACTAGCATAATTTAGCACAGACGTATCCTAAAGAGCATAGGTTGCAATGAGTGGTGACCAGGACCCTCTTGAATAATGGGATGCAGTTTTATGATCTCTTTAGGTAACAAGATACTGCTGTAGGATAGTATAATTTAGCCGTAAAATTGGCACACCTGGGATAAGACTTGAATTGTGATTTTCAGGACCCTCCTGGATAATGGGGAGTAGTTAAGACCTATTAGTTAACAAATGTAGTAGGGGGAATACCTTTAGAAGATATAACTTAGGTTCGTAATTGTCAGAAGTTGTCAGAACCTCCCTGGATAATAGGACTTAGCTTTCAAATTCTTATAATGGTTGGTAGAATAATTCAGTTTAACACTTACCCGTGTACCCAGCTACCAAACTGGGGCAGGAAATTTTTCTTTGTTTTGTCTATTTTGTTACAGTCAGGAGCCCACCTGGAGAACAAGGGAATACTTTTCCAGTTCAGCAATCAGGAGCCCACCTGGAGAACAAGGGAATACTTTGCAAGCTTCAGCAGTCAGGCGCCCACCTGGAAAACAAGGGAAGTATAATTCGAATTTTAGCTTTTAATTTTTAACATTTGATTACAGGCTGTACCCAGTTACCAAACTGGGGCAGAAAATTTTCTTTGTTGTTTATCTTGTTGAAGTCAGGAGCCCGCCTGGAGAATGGAGGCATACTTGTCAAAGCGTCAGCAATCAGGAGCCCGCCTGGAGAACAGAGTCATACAAATTTCAGCAGTCAGGAGCCCGCCTGCAGAACGGAGGCATACTTTTCAAAGCGTCAGCAATCAGGAGCCCGCCTGGAGAACAAAGGCACGCATTTCAAGTTTCAGCAATCAGGAGCCCGCCTTAAGAACAGAGGAGTACTGTCCAACACAGCAATCAGGAACCCGCTTAGAGAGCAGGGAACACATTCGAGTTCAGCAGTCAGGCAGCCACTTGGAGAAAGGGCAAAACATCCCAGACCACAATTCAAGGCAGCAACAAAAGGATGTCGCCGAGGAAAATACAATACAACAATGCAACAAGGACCATAAGAGCAAGTTTGAAGGCATAGATAGGATCTTTTGTAAATCATAGATCATAGCTTAGGCTAGCTTCTTTTGTTTTACCACGGTGTAATAAGGAGGTAAGCGAGCAGTAACAGCAGCAATAGCAGTGAAATCATAGCTCCTGGTAGTCCCAGCTACCAGACCTTCCCGAACTACACTGACCTGATTCCTGTTTAGCCCAGGATATGTAGGCAACCTCTGAAGCAGGGTGCGGTCAAACTTTTCAAAAATGCTTCACACGGAATATTCGAACGGGCAAAAATTGCTCGTATTTGCTCACTTATCTTTGCCCGAAAACATTTCATGTTTCCAAGCAAAGAGGGGCAGCTGTGAGNACCAATATTGCCCATCTACGAATTTTTGGATGTGCTGTATATGTGCCAGTAGCACACCACAGCGCAGTAGATGGGACCACAGAGAAGGATAGGAATATATGTTGGGTTTGAATCACCCTCTATTATTCGCTATCTTGAACCATTGATAGGAGATTTATTTACTGCTCGATTTGCAGATTGCGGTTTGATGAAACAAATTTCCACAATTAGGGGGAGAGAAAAAGGAAATAAAAAGAGAAATTGTGTGGAAAGTTTCATCATTATCTCACTTTGCCATACTTTTCAAAGCGTCAGCAATCAGGAGCCCGCCTGGAGAACAAAGGCACGCATTTCAAGTTTCAGCAATCAGGAGCCCGCCTTAAGAACAGAGGAATACCGTTCAACACAGCAATCAGGCACCCACCTGGAGAACAAGGGAAGCACAATTCAATTTTAACTGTCAGTTTTAATATTTGATAACATGTACCCAGCTACCAAACTAGGGCAGAAATTTTTCTTTGTTTTGTCTGTTTTGTTGCAATCAGGAGCCCACCTGGAGAAAAAGGGAATACTCTTCAAGCATCGCAGTCAGGAGCCCACCTGTAGAACAAGGGAATACTTTTCAAGCATCGCAGTCAGGAGCCCACCTAGAGAACAAGGGAATACTTCTCAAGCGTTAGCAACCAGGAGCCCGCCTGGAGAATAGAGGCACATATTTCAAATTGCAACAATCAAGCATCATCAAGAGGAATGGCAAAACATCGCCAAGGCAACAACAAGAATCCCATCGGAAGAATACAAGATACAAGTTCAAGGCAACACAAGGGCAAGTTTGAAGACATAGATAGGATCTTTTGTAACTCATAGATCATAGCTTAGGCTAGCTTCTTTTGTTTTACCACGGTGTAATAAGGAGGTCAGCGAGCAGTAGCAGCAGCAACAGCAGTGAAATCACAGCTCCTGGTAGTCCCAGCTACCAGACACTCCCGAACTACACTGACCTGATTCCTGTTTAGCCCGGGATATGTAGGCAGCCCCTGAAGCAGGGTGCGGTCAGCTTTTTCAAAAAATGCTTCACACAGAATATGCGAACGGGCAAAAAATCGCTCATTTTCGCTCACTTGTCTTTGCACGAAAACTCTTCGTGTTTCCAGGCAAAGAGGGGCAGTTGTGAGCACGTGATTTTTGCCCTAAGCAGTAATTCCCAAAATTTCAAACAAAACAATTTCTTTAGTATTTTATAATTTATAATTTTTTGTGAATTTTGTGACATTTTTGGTAATTGTTGCATTTTATTTGTGCATTTTAATTCATATGGAAAATACAAAAAGTACATTGGCATTTAGGTTTAATTTCATATTTTAGTGTCAATCAGTAGTTAAAATTGTTCACATATAAAGAAAATAACAAAAATAGTCCTTTTACAATTTTAAATTTTACATTTTTCTATTTTTGGAAATTAATTAGATCCAATTTGGGTCTTTAGTTTTTGATCTTACATTTTAATAAAATTAGAAAAAATGCATAAATAATATATAAAAAATAACAAAAAAAGAAAAAAAAAAGAGAAAACAAAAGAAAGAGAAAAATAAATGAAAAGAAAGACCATTAAAAGAAAATTGGGCCAATCTTCAATAATTAAAACCTTAGCCCAAACGAATCACCACTCCAGACCCAAACACGCATGTCTCCACACGGCGCTGCCTTACGTCACAACGATCGCTGTTGGCATCGTTTGATCTCAACCATCCATAACCTCAAATCCAAGGCTCAGATTCGATCCGTCAATTTCAATAAAATGTCCTTACAAATCAGTAAACTCCTAAAAAACAAAACGCGTCTCTTCCTCGTACTCTAAGCGGTGTAACAACCGCTCGGAGCCCGCCGCCGGGTTGCAGCCACCAATGCCCACCGCGGCCCCTTCAATTACACGTCGGTTCGTCTCGTTCTCCCTCTTCCCATTCCTACCTGTTCTCCCCTATCGCGAATAGTTGCGGAATTTGTTCATATATATCCTCTTGAAATTTTTCGGGCGCCACGACGTCGGTTACCCCAATAACCCCAAATAACCACCGTATAACCACCTGAGCCTCCTCTACACAACCCACATAACACTTTGTCTCGAAGGTGGCTGGAATGCCTCGAATATTAAATCAAAGGTTTTCCGGCCAAAACCCTAATTGCTTCAATTTCCTACCAAATCAATGCCGTATGGTTCCTGGGGTTCCCTCGTAATGAATTCAAGGTCAACGGCAATTAAATCTCATTATACGATCTTAATTTGAGTCAAAAATCAATGAGTTCCTCTTTTATTATTTTTAGTCTTTCTTTCTAATTTTGATTCTGGAAATGGGTTGATTCATGTTTAATCGAATTGCTGCATGATTGATATTCAATAACAATTTTGAGTTTGTTTATATTTTTTGATGCAATATTTGTTTCTTTTATTCCAATTGTTTTTAGGCTTAGTAATTCTGTTTAAGAGTGCTTGATTTTTATTGTATTCTGTTTTGGTTAATTTTAGTTAGAATTAAGTTGGTCTAGTTTTAGTTTAATCAATGTTTTGGGTAATTCATTAGGGCATTGAGTTCCTAGGATTAGTTTAATAGATTGGTTTATAGCCGTGTGGAATGTAGTTGATATTTGAGGAAGGCTTTTCTAGATAGTTTCTAGATGGCGGATGAAATGTTAATTCAAAGGAAATAAGGGTTGAATAACTTGACACCCTAAGTTAATAACTATGGGGGTTAATTGAACACTCATCAGGGACTGAAATGAAAGCTTGGGAAAGAGGTCATAAGACTTCAGGGACTAAAAAGAAAATTGAAATCTGAAAAAAAATACTAGACCCGTTTGGCCTATAAATAGGCATTCATTTGCCTTGTAGAAGAAGTTTTTTTTCAGCCTCTAAATTCCCCCCCCTCCCCCCGAAACTGTGTTCTTCAACTTTCAGATCTAGCTTTTGAAATTCAAACGTACCAAAAATACCAAAAACAATAGCAAATTTAATAGCAAAACCAAAAAAAAGACAGTCACTGTTTCATTGAAATTTACAGTCTAATTTCCAGCTTTCTTAGCTCCAAGTCTGGTATTTGAGGTTAAGTTCTGGTGGGTTTTGGGTCCAATTGAGCTAGTTTTGGGTTAAGTTCTGGTTTGTTGGAAGTTTTAAGTGTATTCAGGTCTATTTGCGAGTTTATTTGGCTTAATCTGATGTTGTTTGCTTATCACTGGGCTTGGGATTATCATTTTTGATCTCACATTATCTTCCTGCTGCTGTGACCTGCTGTAATACTGCTAATTGCTCAATTATTAGCTGATCTCCTCTCCTTCTCACTTATATCTCAATTTTCAGGTATGTCACTAGACTCAAGTGACGTTGGATAATGAATCAGCATGTATGGAAGTTGATTATTAAAGAACTGTTTGATTTGGCCTGGAATTTTCAATTTAGGAACTGTTTAAATAATTTTGTACGTGTAAATTGGAACTTATTGGACTGAAACTGTTTTGTAGTAACTGGACTGTTAAATTCCAGATCTGGATTCATTTTTTTTTTAGCCTGTATCTTCAGTAAATGTAGTTGAACTCTTGTGATAGTTGTAGCTTAGCATTGGAATATACAACTTCCTATATATTAAGTCTTAGCATAATAAATAGCTTTTAGTAATAGTTTCAAAATTTGTTCCTAGAGTCACGAGTTCCCTATGTGAATATTGCTAATGTGAATAACATACTGAATTGTTAGTGAATGATGTTAGTTCTTAATATTAGCTCTTAAAACACTTGACAAGGTTTTCAGTAGTTGTAAAACTGTCCGAATAATTCATCTTAGCAATTCGTTTATAGCCTGTTAAATGAGACTAAGTAGCTATTGAGTTTCAGTTAATGTGTTCATTTGGAATATCAGTTGATGGTAAGGTCTTGACAATCAAGGGTTAATGAATTAGCTAATGTTTAGTCACAAATCACGCCTGAAGAAATAAAAATGCAATACGCCTGTCTGGATTCATATAGAAGACCATTTAAAATAGTTGAGCTTATTCAAGATAGACCAAGTGAAGTTTATACTAATTTGGTTACTGATCATATTTACTGGCTCCAAATTAAAAGTGAGAGTGGGCCTTTGAATTTGTTCTGGGCCCAGGCAGTCCCGCCCTTTTCAAAATGAAACATGAATTGCTTTGAAATACCTGCTAGATATGTTTTGTTCTATTCATTCAGTTATTGGGACTAATTGTGGGGAATTGACTTATAGACTTTTGGATATTTCAAATATGTTAATTAATTAGGATTTTTCTTGTATTGATAGAGACAACTAAATAGAAAATCGTAGTCTACTTTAGATTTGCCTTTTAAATAATAAATGAGACGAGCCTCGCCAATTGAAATACAAATGCGGGGCCCTCAATAAATGTTATATAAAAATACTTAGAATTCGGGCGGACCGTTTAGCGAATTTCACAGTCTTCCCCAAAGATAATAAACGCGTAGTTGCTTTAGGCGCGTATTTTAATTATATTACCTTCCTAAATGTGGGTGCAGATTTATGTGACCCAAATCCAAATCTCAACGAAGTTGAAATGTGTTGACAATCACGTGTGCACTGGTGCGACGTGGTTCGAGACGCATTTTCACGACGTTGCAATTCTTATTAAAAATAAAAATAAAAGCGGTTTACTAATAAAAGGCACATAAGTTAGAACATGTTTTGAAATCAGATAAAGTCAATTACAACAGTTGAGCGACCGTGCTAGAACCACGGAATTCGGGAATGCCTAACACCTTCTCCCCGGTTAACAGAATTCCTTACTCGGATTTCTGGTTCGCGGACTGTTAACAGAGTCATAATTTCCTCGGTTCGGGATTCAACCGGTGACTTGGAACACCATTAATCTCCCAAGTGGCGACTCTGAATCTTAATAATAAATCCCGTTTCGATTGTCCTTTAAGTGAAAAAACTCCTTTATGCCCCTTGCGGGTAAGCGGAAAAAGGAGGTGTGACACCTGCATCGAAGGCAGCACAATCTCGAAGTCAATCAAGAAAGAGCGGGAATTTCTCAAGGACACGTGGACCAGGGCATTAATTAGAGGATATGGTTTGTACGAAATGGTACAGGTCCGTACTAGGCCTTTATACACCTGTACCAATAGAATTCTTTACCTTTATGAGGATTGTACTATATTGGGGTTTTCTCCTCCTATATAAAGGGGGACCCCAATCATTTTGTAAGGCATCTGAAATTATTCACTGCAATAGAACATTCTATTCTTCTTTT
Source organism: Nicotiana attenuata (assembly GCF_001879085.1). Taxonomy (NCBI): domain Eukaryota; kingdom Viridiplantae; phylum Streptophyta; class Magnoliopsida; order Solanales; family Solanaceae; genus Nicotiana; species Nicotiana attenuata. The sequence continues at coordinate 173,379 of NW_017672263.1, read as the reverse complement.
GTTTAACGTGCTTCGCAATTATTCTTCAGCTTTATTGCCTTTACTTTATTAGTCTTAGCTGACCTCGAGGTCCCTGAATAGCCGAGCTCGAGGCCCCTACTGTTCCAACAACATTGATTTGGTTCATTATTTCTTCTTACTTAAGCTCCATATTACTTGTATAATCACTAGTATTAGAATATATCACGTATCTTTAAAACCACAAAAATATCTTTAATTGTTACTCACATTTTTCGAGGTAAACAGTTTGGCGCCCACCGTGGGGCTAAAGATAATAGTGATTATTTTTGTGCTAGTTTTCTGATAACACACGTTATTCTTCACACTTTTTCTTGTCAAAGATATTTTGATTTCAGGCTTAATCATGTTTAGCACACAGAATGCACCCATTCATGAGGGCGAATGTCTAGGAGAAAACAATGGTATAGGGCTTGGTGTACCACCCATAAACCCTGAGGGAATACCAAACGTGGAGCCAATTGATATCAGTTAACACAACGCTCTAAACACGGATGCATGCGAAGACCCGGTTAGGAATGCACACGGGGAAGCCTGAGCCGGAGGCCAGGAAACACGAGGACTGGAAAAAGGAGGAGTTAGCCTCCAAGTGATATTCGAGATGTTGCGAGCTCAGCAAGTCGCCATCGCTCAACTCCAATGTCAGAACAGAACTCCTAACACGCCGAACCAGTAAACACACGGTATGAACCAGTGTTAGAAAGGCCCGATGAAAGTGGCTCGGGGACTGATCTCGCTATTATGAAAATGCTCGAAGAGCTGACTAAAAGAATTGAGTCCAGAGAAAAGAAAATTGAAGAAAATGACAAAAAGGTGGAGACATACAATTCAAGAGTTGACCAGATCAGGGGCGCCCCCGATTTTGAAGGGGCTAGACTCGAAAAAGTTCATACAAAAATATTTCCTCCGAGTGCAGCTCCAATGCCCATTCCCAAGAAGTTTCGCATGCCCTATATATCGAAATATAATGGAACAACTGAACCTATTGAACATATTACTTCATACACTTGTGGAATCAAAGGAAATGACTTGAACGATGATGAAATCGAGTCAGTATTGTTAAAAACGTTTGGGGAAACATTATCAAAAGGAGTTATGATCTAGTATCACAACTTAGCTCCTAACTCCATTGACTAATTTGCTATGTCGGCGGATGCCTTCGTAAAAGCACACGCTGGGGCCATAAAGGTGGCCACAAGAAAATCGGACGTCTTCAAAATAAAACAAAGGGATTACGAGATGATAAGGGAGTTCGTGTCCCGACTTTAGATGGAAATGATGAAATTACCATCGGTCTCCGACGACTGGGCAGTTCAGGCCTTTATGCAAGGTTTGAATGTAAGAAGTTCGATAGCATCTCGACAGCTAAAGCAGAACTTGATCGAATATCTAGCTGTAACATGGTAGGATGTGTAAAATCGGTATCAGTCAAAAATTAGGGTCAAGGACGACCAGTTGGGAGCCCCTCGGGCTCAGTTCACCCGAACAGGTTCACAGCCAAGCCCCCGAGGGACACAGACCGGGGATCAAGATTCAACAAAGAAAGATATCAACCATATATCGAAGATAGAAGGAACGTTTCGAGGCGTAATACACCTCGGAATGATCTAAGAGCAGATCGAGGCCAAAGCTCCCGGGGACTTATAGGCAAAGCTGGGTCCGACATGCGCTCATGACCAGTGGAGGCACCCAGATTATCGGAATACAACTTCAATGTCGACGCCTCAAGTATCTTCTCAACCATTGGCAAAATTAATGATACTAGATGGCCCAAGCCCATACACACGGATCCTTCTCAGAGAAACCCCTACTTAATGTGTAAGTATGACGGTACTCACGGGCATAAGACCGAGGATTGCAGACAACTTAGAGAGGAGGTAGTCGAGCTCGAGGCCCCTACTGTTCCAACAGCATTGATTTGGTTCATTATTTCCTTCTTACTTAAGCTCCATATTACTTGTATAATTACTAGTATTAGAATATATCACATATCTTTAAAACCACAAAATATCTTTAATTGTTACTCTTATTTTTCGAGGTAAACAACTTCCGATCACAATACATGCTCATTACCAAATCCGATACCGGTAATATACGTCATATCAACTTGAACCTCATCCCAAACCTTCACAATACTGCTAATGATAAAAGAAACATGCAAAAACTCATAACCACCTATGAAATCATTAAGTCATGGAGTTCTCTAATCCGACAAAGATCATTGCCAAATTCTAAGCTGAATATTAGTATTATTCTTCCCAACATACCTTATCCCAATCCGATAACGCAAATTCCATATAAAAAAACCTCATCTCACCAGTACAAGCTTCTCAAGCGACAAGTCACACTACATGCCACATGGAACCTCGCACAACGCGGTTCGTACAGCAAATAAGCAATAACGCAAATATGACAGATAATAGTATGAGGGTTAAATAAGAAAGATATGAAGAAAGTTTAACAGGTAGGGCAATATTGAACATATCCTTATGAACTATTTCCACAAAGTAGAAGTAAAACACATGAAATAAGCATAAGGAATCAAATCTCATCATAATATTGTTGCGGCGTGCAACCGAATCCCATACACTACCATTGTAGCGTGCAACCCGATCCCACATACTACCGTTACAACGTGCAACCCGATCTAATATATCAATCCACCTAGGATTACCCATCGAGCCATAATGCTCGTATTCACTATCAACATCAAGCATGATAGAGTGCATAAATAAAACTATGGGAAGTTGAATAAACATAATACACTATAGAAAAAGGTAAGCAGCTAATGTGCAATAAGTAAACCGATATCATAAGAGCCATCTCGCTCATATACCGGTATAAGACCTATATGGGACCACGATAAGTGTGTGAATAATCACATAATCTCACAATCCATCATAGCACAAGGAAGTAACACATAAAGTAGATTAGGGCACGAATAAAATCGGCTCCATCCGGTGACTCACCATAGAAAAACATGCATTTTGTAAGCAAATCCAATTTGGTGTAGGATACACCTTCTCATTAGGCGTGCCAATAGACTCCCAAACCGATTCATATCATCCTAGATAGGTAAATAACCTTCCAAAGGTCCATAGTTACCTACCTACAACTCATACAATCAACAGTCAAGTCTTCAACACACGTTCACAATCTACCACCAAAAGGAATAGTCTGCCTCTAAGAACATCCAGTCTCCAACCTCAAGAATACAGGAATCTCCGCGCCACGTGGTAAAACCTGAGCATCGACAGTCTCAACAATGTGATTTCTTAAATAGTAGTCAAGCATCCATAAGTCAATACACAATGTGCCTTCCAAAACACCCACCCTTCTCAGGTGATACAAGATAGTTCTAACATCCTCTTAAACATCTAAATCTCCCATGCTATCTAAAACACACGACCTTCTTTTAGAAACCAAATCACAGCCTTGTCCATTAAATCCCAATGACTCCCACGATTTTCCGCCTCCACCATGCTCCAGAACAAATGTCACGATCCAAAATCCATTAAGGGTCGCGATGGAGCCGGACACCACTGTCAGGCAAGAAAACACCAAGAAGTTAATTAAATTCTCATTTTATTATTTTTGAAATCATTTCTTTTCCTTACAATAGACAATAATTAATGAACTTCACCGAGTAAATAATGATGTCTTTAACAAATTTTCAATACTGAATAATCCTCTATACATCCCAAAACCCGGTGTCACAAGTGCATGAGTAATTCTAGGAAATAAAATGTAATAGAATAACTCTCTAGAATATAAGTTGGATAGAAAAGAAAATACAATACTCTAAAAGAGACTCTGCTGGCTGCGGGTCGTCTCGAGCCAGGCAGCTCACCTAAGTCTCCATATCAACCATGCCGCTGCGCCCAACGAGGAAACTAGACATACATGTACCTGTGCAACAAAAATGCACAACAAGTGTAGTATGAGTACCAAAACAACGCGTATCCAGTCTAACCTCGAAGAAGTAATAATGAGAGGTCGACTTCAGCACTTACTAGTGGTCCAATAATATAATCAGTCGTACGTTTATTAAAAACAACACTAAACTTAAGGGAATCATGAAGCAAGTAAACAATCCGTTTGGTAATAAGAGATTTCCAATTTCCATATTTCATCGTTTATCAATTTATCTTAGGCCAGGGAGGCAATATCATTAATTAGAAATTTCAAGGCATGCAATACAAGCATGCGCAAATCATGTCGAGGTCGTACGGTCCGATCCAACAAATATTTAAACTGTGCACTGCCAGAGGGTCGAATGGTGCCAACCATAGATGCATCTATTTAATCTACCAAGGCGTTCGACCCGTTCCACAAAATATAAAGACATTAAAACAATTAATCAACATTTCATCAAAGGCAATTATCCAAGGAAATGGCAATTCCACTCTTAACAGTCAGGAAAATTTTGTTTAGCTTCTTAGAAGCTTATTTACCAAGTTCAATATTATTTCAGCATTTTAAATTGACAATAAGGTTGCAAATATTACAAGTAAAGCATGCTTTTGGGTCCTAGACTACCCGGACTTAAGCATAATAGTAGCTACCCACGGACTCTCGTCACCTCGTGCGTACGTAGCCCCCAAAACTAGGAGCACACATTAAATTGTTTCACCTATGGGGTTAATTCCCTCTTACAAGGTTAGAAAGGAGACTTACCTCGCTATGAAGTTCCATAACCGGCTTCCAATCCCTCCCGACGGCTCAAACCGATGCCCAACACCTCAAAACTAGCTTAATAATGGGCAAACCAATGAAAATATACTCTAAATACTTATAATAATTCAGTCTATAACAATTTCTAACCCCAACCGGAAAGTCGATAAAATAACCCCGGGCCCACTGCCCGGATTTCGAAATTTTTCAAAGATAAAGTTTACCCAAAACCTCACGAACTCAAATGTATAATTTATGCGCAATTCCATACCAAAATTCGTGGTCAAAATCCAAAGATACCAATTTTCTAGGTTTTTCTTCAAACCCTAAATTCCCACTAATTTCCATGTTAAAATCTATACATAATCAATGTATCTAACTCATAATAGTCGGGGATAGCTTACCTTGCCATTGATGATGAAAACCCCCTCTTGAAACCCTCCAAGAATTGCCCAAACCAAGAGAAAATGAAAGAAAATGGGCCAAATCCCGTCTTTAAAACAACTCACTGCCCAGCACTGCCCTTCTTCACGAATGCGGAACATCCCTCGCGTTCGCGAAGCACAACCTGCTTTTGCCCCAAAATTCTCTCTTCGCCTTCGCAGCCTGCTGATCGCGTTCGCGAAGGCCAGCTGCCCAGGCCCTTCGCATTCGCATTACTCTCAACGCGTTCATGTAGGACAAACGACCTTAGGCCCTGTCCTCATTTCGTTTTACGCGTTCGCGACTACCCACTCGCGTTCACGTAGGTTCCTCAAGTCCTTCACCGCTTTCGTGCCTCGTCTTTTGCTTTCGCGAAGGACAATCTCGACGGCTCCTCAATTTCCTCTTCGCGAACGCCGGACTTCCTTCGCGCTCGCGAAGGAGAACACCAGACACCAGCAACACCAGTTACAAAACAGCCTGAAATGATCCGAAACCATCCGGAAACAGACCCGAGGCCCCCGAGACCCTGTTCAATCACACAAACCAGTCCCACCACATAACACGGACCTGCTCGAGGCCTCAAATCACATCAAACAATGCTAAAATCACAAATCACACCCTATTTCGAGCTTTTTGAACTTTAGAACTTCAACTTCAATATTCAATGTCGAAACCTATCAAAACTCATTCGATTGACCTCAAATTTTGCACACAAGTAATATTCGACATTACGGACCTACTCCAACTTCCGAAATCGGAATCCGGCCCGGTATCAAAAAGTTCACTTCCAGTCATACTTCTCAGAAACCTTCAAATTTCTAACTTTAGTCAAGTGACTCCAAACTGACTCACCGGACCTCCGAATCCACTTTCGGACGCGCTCCCAATACCAGAATCACCATACGGAGCTATTCCCAGGCTCGGAATCCCAAACGGACACCGATAACACTGAAATGCACTTCAACCCAAATTTGTGAAATTCTTCCAAAAATGCTAACTTCCGTAATAGGCGCCGGAATGCTCCTGGGTCATCCAAAACCTGATCCGGACATACGTCCATGTCCGAAATCATCATACGAACCTGTTGGAACCTTAAAATCTCGATTCCGAAGTCGTTTACTCAAAAATCAAATCTTAGTCAATTCTTTGAATTTAAAGCTTCCGAAATGAGAATTTTCTTTCCGAATCAACTCCGAACTTCCCAAAATTCAATTCCTACCACGCGTACAAGTAAATAATACCTGAAGTGAAGTTGCTCATGGCTTCAAACTACTGAACGATTTGCTAGAGCTCAAAATGACCGGTCAGGTCATTACATTCTCTCCCACTTAAACATACGTTCGTCCTCGAACGTGCTAAGAACTGCGCTGGAGTTGTCTGAAATCACTGTTTAACACCTCGTTCATCTACCCATGCTACCACAACTCAGTTGAGCACATTAGCTCGATCAAATCTGAAGAAACCTCTTTCATTTAGGCAAATAAGCCTTAGAGCCCAGTTCCAACATCTGAAATTCTCTACCAAGCCTGCTTCCAACATACGAACACCGTATCAATCACCACACGATGTACCAGAATATGACTGCATACCTTTGCTGAATTCACACCATGCACCACATCGTTCACAGGACCATAATAACACTCTATGATCATAATAGCCGACATTCCCCAAATCTGATGTTCGAAATGCACCCCATGACATATATGAGTCATGTTCTAACTCTTACAATACTGCCACGACGGAAGAGGCGTGAAGAAATTCATAACCAACTGCTGAGTCAACAAATCATTGAGTCTATACTCCTGGCAAGAACCATCACCACATTCTGAACCAAATAATGATATTTGCTCTTTCATATACTTCATATAATCCGATTGCACTGATCCTAGATCCAATAATCTCGTCTCACCCAGTACGAGCTACTCAGGCAATAAGCCACCCCGGACATGACCAAAAGTCTCATATGAAGCCACAATGTGCCAATAGGCTACAAACTTGAACGTGATACATAAGGAAAACGAACTTTGAAAGGGACTACTCAACCCACGTAGCTAATTAGACAACCGAAAAGGTGTCATGAACCTACCTCAAAAAATGGGAAGCAAAACACACAAAATAGAATATAGGGGACTATACTCGACATCACACTATTGCGGCGTGCAACCCGATCCAAACAACATACCTGTGGCGGCGTGCCACCCGATCCACACATAAAATTCTCATAAGAAGATACTTACCGAGTTGAATTGCTCCTTACTAAAAAATACCGAATATCGGCCACAAGCATGATAAGTGCATAATACCATCCCTGAGGAGACAGATAGAGCAACACGCTGCAAAACTCAAGCACAACTGAGGTGCGATATATGATCTGAATCTCAAGAGCCACCCTGCTCACATAACACCATCGCTACGCGGAACCTCAACACATAAGAAAATTATCAAGCCGTTTCACAACTCACACGGCACAATATAGTATTACATGAAATAGCCGACGATGAAATGACATCCAACGTTCGAATACTCCTCCATAAGGAGCGCTATGCTGAAATGAAAGCATCCTGCCTGATATAGAGCCCATATTCATATTTATATCCACCCACCGACCTCAAGCCGATTGTGATTGCACCGTACTAGGCTAATAACCTTTCAAGGGTCCATAGTAACCTCTTTTTCCCATGACTCACAAGAACAACCCTCATATCCGGAGCAAACCTCCACAATCTACAATCCAATGAACCGAGTTTCCTCCAGGCATAAATTCTCAAATTAGCGATATTACCACAATCTTCATACTTGGTTTAAATTTTCTACTAATCAAGTGACTACATGTCACACTTATAAAATCTTCCCGTTAGATATGCTCCCATAACCTTCTGCACCAGGTTGCAAGTCTGCACATCCATACCACCGGCTGCGCTAATGCTGCAAAGCATATCAAGAATCTGTAACCAGGATGCAAAGCCTCTTACAGAAAACACCGATCTCAGGTGACGCTGAAGACAATACCAGCTTACTCCAAACATCCAATTCCCCTTCCTGCTCATTCGAGCTCGTGACATCCTTGTCAATACCGAACTGTAACCTTGATCCTCACTTTCAAATTTCATACGCTCACTGCACCTAACACGCCAATATGCGATAGTACAAGAATTTCATCATAACTCTTAAACCACTAATAGGGTAAACACTTTGTCACACATAACTTTTTACTTAACTCATTCTGAGAGGACCATAGCAACACACGAATGAATTCTCATAACCGTAGAAGATGCAAATCTTCAAGTAGTGGTCTAAACCACCATAACCCTTCCTGGATCCGCCTACACATAATAGGCCGTCATATTTGAATACTTCCAAATAAAATCAATTACGGCGGCCGTCAAGACTGGCATGTACCGCCACAAATCACATGCACAATCTAATCACGCTAGAAGTACTGATCAGTGCCCCCATCATGCCAATTCAACCATGGCTAACAGATCCGACTTCTTCTAACTTATCCTTAACTTGTCCTAAAAATAATAATAACTCCAGTCAACATATAACAACTCAATCCGCACTCATCCTGAGTGGCCTTGTATCACGAGACCATGCTGTCTCAAATCCCAAGAACCATCTCATACCCTCCTTGTGTGCATGTTCGCATCCTCAACTGATACACCCTTTCTGATAATTCCTCTACGAATTCGAAGTCATTTTCTTTTTTTCTTCCAAATGCTACCCTGTAAGTCAAAAATATCATAGAACATCCGAGCCTCTTGTCATAATCCGCCACAAAAGCTCGATTCTTAACCACAACGCGGGCTTGAAATCCTTAGGCACCACATTTTAACCTTTGAATTCACTAGGACCATTGTTGAGAGTCACCCACTCCGGCTTGGTCCCGAATATAATCAACTCTGAGGCTCCGATGGCACATGAACACCCATCTCAATGAAGCACCCGACTGAATCACTTCCCTTGTAAATGACCGCTTGACGAAGCATAAATCTTGAATCTTCCCAAAGCGAACATAACCTGATAAGGCCATAGCACACATTCTTCAAATCCTTTGCTCAAATCACCACTGATGTTCTCTCTCCTTAGTCGTAATAACCCATCAATATGCTAATAACCAGAAATCTCACAAATAGACGACCATGCAATCCAACTGTAGGCGGTGGGACTCTCCCAATTTGCTTGAAGCCACTATTACACAACTTCGGAACCCACCAAGATTCATTCTTCATCGTTGAACTGATCTGGCACAATCAACTCGCCAAATTCCTTGAAATACTTCTGTTAGCATTTCATGAACACTCTGAATCTCTAGCAACATTCACATATTCGACCTTTTACTAGATAGTCAGTAAAATCCATTCGCAGAAGCTTCGCCAACCACACGACCGCTGATCTGCTCATAGGAGATAACCCACCTGTGGAAATTACATGCCGACATCTTCCAACATCGCTGCAAGGGTACAATCACTACGACATCAATAACCCATCCTGAGCCCGTTCTCATTCACCAACTGCACTAGTTCGTTCGTTCCTTATGGACACCAGCTAAATGTGCGACAATATCTTCAAATTTCAAGTTGTATTGCATCATTCCTTATATCAAGCAACTCCTTTCTGTTGCATCCAATCTCCCGCCGTATAATAGCCAATATTTCAAATTAAGCCAGTGGACCCAATGACCGTCCACTAAAATTCCCAAATCACTCTAAACTTTTCTTCAAGGTGTGTAGTTATCCTGCCACTAAACCCATATATTACTCTGCCACTCTCCCAATTTGGTCAAACTCATTCCTTTAAGCAACTACTCGACTTTTGCTTCTTACACCTGGCCTTCTAGAAATTTAACCACCGCCCGACACTTCCCACATGTCCTTTCTCATCTTTTGCTGCCCAGTTGTTCCCTAAATCGATATCTGTCTCTGTAGCACTTGAACCGATAGATCGCTACTAACTTCAACCCTTTCTGAAGATCCTCCTTCTCGAGCCGCCAACATTAGAAATACCCATTCAATCCAAAACCACCGCACTCCACTATCTCTGACAGCCGCTCCTCCAATACTATCTCACAATATCCTACCCCAAAGGCGAATTGTAGAAGATCATAACACCGGTGAATTTTAACATATTCAATCGAGGACGACGACACCACGTCGCAGATGGAAATTCCACCACACTTGAAAACACCAAGTCTCGTTACACTATCAACCCAAACTAAACATTTATAGTCTGATAGCCTTTCCTCCGTCGGAAATAAAACACCAAATCTCTAAATCGTGCTCTGAGTAGACCTCTTTTCAAGTCATTCACTACACCGACACAAGGGCAAGCACCCTACCATCACATCAATACTGCGCGATAACCGTTCATGAGCATTATAGAAACCTGTGCAAAGCCTCAAAGCTCTCAGAAGTACATCTACTGAGCTGAAACGACAGAATATCCTTCCGCAAGGCGACGACAATAGCCCAAACAACTATACATGGAGAAACATCCCGCACCGCATCTGTAGTACCATTACAATTCCTCAATTCCCGATTTATAACAAGCACTTCGCATCGCATAAGATTGAATGGAAAGGAAATGAAGGCATAACCCTCAAAGGAATCAAACCACACGATGATGAATCAAGAAGGGAGGTGCTCCAAACAACCCTGTAGCCTCTCGAAGATAAGTACAGACGTCTCTGTACTGATCCGCAAGACTCTACTAGACTTGCTCATGACTCGTGAGACCTAAGGGAAGCTAGTGCTATGTTACCATCTTGTCACGACCCAAAATTCATTAAGGGTCGTGATGGCACCGGACACCACTGTCAGGCAAGCCAACACCAAGAAGTTAATTAAATTCTCATTTTAGTATTTTTGAAATCATTTCTTTTCCTTACATTAGACAATAAATAATGAAATTCACCGAGTAAAAATTGATGTCTTTAACAAATTTTCATTATTGAATAATCCCCTATACATCCCAGAACCCGGTGTCACAAGTGCATGAGCAATTTCTAGGAAATAAAATGTAATACTATAACTCTCTGAAATACAAGTTGGATAGAAAAGAAAATACAATACTCTGAAAGAGACTCTGCTGGCTGCGGGTCATCTCGAGAGATGCAGCTCACCTAAGTCTCCATATCAACCATGCCGTTGCGCCCAACGAGGCCACTAGACATACATGTGCCTGTGCAAGAAAAATGCACAGCAAGTGTAGTATGAGTACGAAAACAACGCATATCCAGTCTAACCTCGAAGAAGTAGTAACGAGAGGTCGACTTCGGCACTTACTAGTGGTCCAGTAATATAATCAGTCGTGGGTTTATTAAAAACAACAGTAAACTCAAGGGAATCATGAAGCAAGTAAACAATCCGTTTGGTAATAAGAGATTTCCAATTTCCATATTTCATCGTTTATCAATTTATCTCAGGCCAGGGAGGCAATATCATTAATTATAAATTTCAAGGCAAGCAATACAAGCATGCGCAAATCATGCCGAGGTCGTACGGCCCGATCCGATAAATATTTAAACTATGCACTGCCAGAGGGTCGAATGACGCGAACCACAAAAGCATCTATTTAATCTACCAAGGCGTTCGGCCCGTTCCACAAAATATAAAGACATTCAAACAGTTAATCAACAATTCATCAAAGGGCAATTATCCAAGAAAATGGCAATTTCTCTCTTAACAATCAAGAAAATATTTTTTAGATTTTTAGAATCTTATTTACCAAGTTCAATATTATTTAAGCATTTTAAATTGACAATACGGTTGCAAATATTACAAGTAAAGCATGCTTTTGGGTCCTAGACTACCTGGACTTAAGCATAATAGTAGCTACGCACGGACTCTCGTCACCTCGTGCGTACGTAGCCCCCACAAATAGGAGCACACATTAAATTATTTCACCTATGGGGTTAATTCCCTCTTACAAGGTTAGAAAGGAGACTTACCTCGCTACGAAGTTCCATAACCGGCTTCCAAGCCCTCCCGACGGCTCAAACCGATGCCCAACACTCCAATACTAGCTAAATAATGGGCAAACCAATACTCTAAATACTTATAACAATTCAGTCTATAACAATTTCTAACCCTGATCGAAAAGTCGACAAAATAACCCCGGGCCCACATACCCGGATTCCGAAATTTTTTGAAGATAAAGTTTACCCAAAACCTCACGAACTCAAATGTATAATTTATGCCCAATTCCATACCAAAATTCGTGGTCAAAATCTAAAGATACCAATTTTCTAGGTTTTTCTTCAAACCCGAAATTCCCACTGATTTCTATGTTAAAATCTATACATAATCAATGTATTTAACTCATAATAGGTGGGGATAGCTTACCTTGCCATTGATGATGAAAACCCCCTCTTGAAACCCTCCAAGAATCGCCCAAGCCAAGAGAAAATGAAAGAAAATGGGCCAAATCCCGTCTTTAAAACAACTCACTGCCCAGCACTGCCCTTATTCGCGAACGAGGAACATCCCTCGCATTTGCGAAGCACAACCTGCTTGTGCCCCAAAATTCTGCATTTGCATTCGCAGCCTGCTGATCACGTTTGCGAAGTCCAGCTACCTAGGCCCTTTGCGTTCGTGTTACCTTCAATGCGTTCGCGTAGGACAAATGGCCTTAGGCCCCGTCCTCATTTTCTTCTATGCGTTCACGACTACCCACTCGCGTTCGCGTAGGTTCCTCAAGTCCTTCACTGCGTTCGCGCCTCGCCTTCCATATTCACGAAGGCCAATAACGACAGCCCCTCAATTTCCTCTTCACGAACGCACTTCCTTCGCGCTCGTGAAGGAGAACACCAGACACCAGCAACAACAGTTCCAAAACAACCCGAAATGATCCGAAACCACCCCGAAACACACCCGAGGACCCCGGAGACCCTGTCTAATCACACAAACCAGTGCCACGACATAACACAGACCCGCTCGAGGTCTCAAATCACATCAAACAATGCTAAAATCATGAATCACACCCCAATTCGAGCTTTATGAACTTTAGAACTTCTATTCAACATTCGATGCCGAAACCTATCAAATCTCATCCGATTGATCTCAAATTTTGCACACAAGTAATATTTGACATTAAGGACCTACTCCAACTTCCGGAATCGGAATCTAACCCCTATATCAAAAAGTCCACTTCCGGTCATACTTCTCAAAAACCTTCAAATTTCTAACTTTAGCCAAATGACTCCAAACTGACTTACGAACCTCCGAATCCAGTTTTGGACGCTCCCCTAATACCAGAATCACCATATGGAGCTATTCCCAGGCTCGGAATCCCAAACAAACATCGATAACACCGAAATGCACTTCAACACAAATTTATGAAATTCTTCTAATAATGCCAACTTCCACAATAGGCGCCAGAACGCTCTGGGTCATCCAAAACCCGATCCGGACATACGGCCAAGTCCAAAATCATCATAAAAACCCGTTGGAACCTTTAAAATCCCGATTCCTAGGTCGTTTACTCAAAAATCAAACCTTAGTCAATTCTTTTAACATAAAGCTTTTGAAATGAGAATTTTCTTTCCAAATCAACTCCGAACTTGCCAAAAGTCAATTCTGACCACGCGTACAAGTCATAATACCTGAAGTGAAGCTGCTCATGGCTTCAAACCGCTGAACGATGCGCTAGAGCTCAAAACAACCAGTCGGGTTGTTACAACAAAAATACGAGAATCTCATCAGCAATTTTGAATTACAAGTAGGATAAACACTCCATCGACCGGAAATCTCCATCTCCTCTCAATCCAGGAGAACATCACAAGACACAACAAATCTTCTATACCGGTAAAAGACATCAACACCTAGTCGTGGTCATAACCATTATGCCTTATTCAAAACCCATTAACACATAACAAAACTATCAGAACCAGATCCCTCTAAATCAACCAAGTCAAGTAGATTGCTAAACCCAAAATTACCTTAACCTGAAATTTCTACATTGAAGAACCATTTAATGAATCTAAAGCTACTTTCCTCATCTTTCTAATACCCTTATGTAGAATCAATAATTATATTGAAACACTGCAAGTCTCGGTGCCAACCCAAAAAATCTCAGGTCCTAGCCTTACCCAAATCCAAAAATCTTTAAGTACCGCATATGAGTTTTGAGCCCATTGGAACCTTCACGAAAGTCATTCACCTTGCCCCAACCTCCAATGCGTAGTCAATACACGTCAACCGTCTTGTGCTCCACTAGCACATGAATAACCAAAAAGAAGCAACCCACAATTCCTCTTCCTTGCACTCCGCACCCACAACGAATATCAAACTTGCATTATTCCACAACCTTGATACATCAATAAAGTATATTATATCAATGATTCCAGCAAATTCCTTGCCCAAATCATCCTTGGCGGCCCCCTTCTCAAACCATGTTAAATCCACGATGCATCATGATCCAGGACCCACATCAAATACATGCCCAAACGACCCGATTATCGATGGTAAATTCTCCCACTTGGCTAGAGCCCTTAACAACTTATCTGATGAAACCACAATACAACCTTCCTTCTAAACTTGCCATGATCTTGCGCTGCTATCTAACTGAATCTACTCATAATCTCACATTGCACTAGTTTGAAAACCCTCCGATCATTGGCCGAATACATACTCATCCTTGTGATAATTAAGCCAACTTCCTCAAGTGCTCTGTAGTGATAGTATATGCATTCTACTGAATAGACGCCTCGTATGAAACACACATCCTCAAATCTTCTCACAGGAGATAACCCTCCGGCTAGCCTCAAATTGACATCTTCCATGACCCTACCATGGCCACAACAACTAGACAACCAATTAATTTTCTCGACTCTACACTCGTCAATCAAGATATAAGAATCAACTTCATTCCTCAAATGAACAACTGAAAGATCCACTGATATCCCCACTTCTTAAATTTGTAGAACACATCGAGACTATGTTCAAGTATCCATAGCCTTTCGCATCCCATCCGCAAAATCACAAGCCGTCGGTGCACAACTAATACCGAATACTCAATATCGCACATGAATCAAAGAGAAAGAATCTAAAGATCTAGGCTTCAACCTAAAACAAGGTCGCACGGTAAGGAAAGAAAGAAGTCAAATTTTCCTAGATGTCCTGTAGCCTCTCGAAGATAAGTATGGACGTTATCATACCGATCCGCAAGATTCTACTAGACACTTGCGTATGAGTCTTAGAACCTATGAACCTAGTGCTTTAATACCGACTTCTCATGGCCTAAATTCACACTCAGTCATGATGGCACCTAACCCAACAAGCTAGGTAAGTCCAACAGAGATAATAATTGAAATATCTAAAAGAGTTCAATTCAACCATCCAAGTCACAAGCTACTAAGAATAAGCGTACAACTCTAGTTTGAAGAAAGATAAATCATCTGTTTAAAATATACATAAACAGAAATATAAATGCTAAACTACCACAAATAAAAGGTAGCTTGTATCTGGAGTGTTGGTACGTCTTTAATGGCCCACAAACTCCTCAACCGCTCATCGCCGAATATCTGCACGCAAGGTGCAGAAGTGTAGTATGAGTACCACCGACCCCATGTACTTAGTAAGTATCTCGACTAACTTTTATGAAGTAGTGACAAGGTTTTTAAGTCAAAAGATACTCACTAATATAACATGTGCAGTTAAATTGTAGTAGAGAGAACAATTGAAAATAACAATGTAGATGGCAATAACAAATACGAGAAATAGTGAAATGATTAACTAAAAGGAATAAAGATCAAGTTTCTCAATATCACAACCAACCTTTTTATTAATAGTTCAAGTCGAGAGGTTAATGAAATAACCACTAACAACATAATTAACCCACAAATTCACAATAAGATGAATGTATTCAAGATATCAAATCAAATGGCATGGCAACATCCTCCGTGCATTTATCTCATCCTTACCAAGAATATGCATGTATGTCAAATCAAATGGTACGGTAACACCCTTCATGCATTTATCCCATTCTCATCAAGCATATGTATAAAAATACTAGCAAGATAGAAGGAATACCAATAATAACAATAACAACAAAGTAGAAGGTACACATATAATAGCAACAAATAAGACAGAAGCATATGAATAACGGTAATAGACAAGGTAGAAGGCACATAAGTAATGATGGAAAATAAGGTAGGAGAATATAGATTTCAATACCTAACAAGGTACGAGGTTTAGATAAAACAACGACAAATGAGCGAAGGCATAGATGTAAATATAACAATCAAGAAAGAAAGCATAAATGTAACAATAATAAAAAGATAGAAGGCATGATTAGAACTATAACAAATAAGGTGAAAAGCAAAGATGTAACAACAACAAACAGCACAGAAAACATATGTGCAATAGTAACAACTCATGGTAACGGCAAAAATGTATACGTAAGGAAAAGTTAACACAATATAATGCATGTCTCTCATCCTTGACTGCACAGAAATACCCTTCGTGCCATGAACTCTCGTCCTCACATTATAAGGTAAAAATAATGGCACAACATTACCCTTCGTGCTTTTACTCTCATCCTCACATAATAATATAAAAAAAAGCATGGAAACACATTTTATGCGAGTCACTCTTTCTCACCAAGCATATGTATATCAACAACAAGCAAAGTAGGAAGCATGGATAACATCAAGAAGAGTGATTAAGCAAAATACACCACGTGAACAACAATCACATCTTTTGCACCAATAAACAAATCAATAAACTTCAATAACCCCATTGTTCAAGTATCTCAACAAAGCTCAAACATGATATTCAACATAAGTATGGAACCCAAGTATATCTTGAATAACAGACATAGACATGCATTCATCAATTAGGTATAGTTACGACCGAATTTAGTGCATCAATAGTCTCATAAAGAGCCTATCATAATTAATCAGTTTTAATAAGCTAAAGCATGGTCCCTAGCATTGATATGTGTAGCCATATTATCATTGAAATCAAGTAATATATAAGTCAAGGAAATCACAAAGTTCATCAAGGTACAAAGAACCATTTGATGTACCCCGAGCATGGATAACCCTGACACATACATATATGCTCGTCATCTCGCATATGCATCACCCCCGCATGTAGCTAAGAATATCACTTTATTAGGAAAAATTCCCTAAAAAAAGTTAGGCAAGACACTTACCTCATTCCGAAATAAATCCTATAATCCAATTCCATCTTCCTTAGAAATTCTCCTCAAAACAATCAAAACCTAGTAAAATATCATCTAAGGAAGTCAAACGATTCTAAAGAAAACATCCGCAGTCAATAAAGGTTCAATTTTTGCCAAATCCCAAAAGTCAACCCGGGCCCATATGGATTAAATTCAAAATCAAGACCAAATTCCGATGAACCATAACCCTACTAGTCCAAATAGATAATTTGTTTTGAAATTCGACCTCAATTTAAGGTCTAAATCTCAATTTTAAAAAGTCTTTAAATTCTACCCAAAATCCCAATTTCTAGCCTATTAAAGCTTAGATTTGATAATGAAAATTCATGAAAAAGTAATGGAAATTGAAGGAAAATAAGTTGACGTTACTAACCTATGAAGTTGGGAAGAAATTGCTCTCCAAAAATCTCCTCTATGGAGTCTAGGTCTCAAAAATGGTATAAAATGAGCTAAGTCCCGACATCCCCACATTATATACTCAGCTATAGATATAACAACTGTGAACTGTAGTTTGCAATGCGATGTTCACAAATGCAAACGTGCCTGAGCTCTAGAGAAGTCACAAATGCGACAACACCTTTGAAATTGCAAAGGTCCCATTCCTCGCAAAAGCGAACCAAGCTTTGCATTTGCGAAGCTTCTCAAATAGTGTCAAGTATCGCAAATACGACACCACAATCGCAAATAAGAGAACTCAGTTCGCAAATGCGACGCCTACTTCGCAAAACCAAAGTGCCCAACCCCATTGCATCTTCGCAAACACGAGTCTGACATTGCAAATGCGAAGCTCGTATTTGCGAACAGGTTTTCGCAAATGCGAGACCTACAGATTCACAACACGAGAACTTTCTCAGCAATTCAAAAACATTAACAAATCATCCGAAACTCATCCTATTCGACCCCAATACGAACATTCATACAACTATAATAACATCATACAAACTCGTCCGCTAGCTCAAATCATCAAAATAACATCAAAATTCAAGAATCAATCATTAAAACTCAAGATTTTCAAGTTCTAAACTTAATTTTAGAATTTGTTTCATATAATGCGCCGAAATAGTCTCGGGTCACACGGGGCCCCAACCAAACATGCGCATAATTCCAAAATCATCATAAGAACCTACCAAAATTATCAAAATATTGATCCGAGATGTTTACCAAAAATGTCGAACGTGGTCAACTCTAGCCATTTTCAAAGTCAAAAAATCACATTTTCTTTAAAATTCACATATAAACTTTCAGAAAATCAACACGGACCACACAGGAAAGTTATAAATCATCAAATAAATCTAAGCAAAGTCTCAAAACACAAAAAGGATAACTAGTACTCAAAACAACCGGTCGGATCGTTACATTACCAAAAGTGTTAAAGAATCAGAAAAAAGTGATGAGGCTGACTTGTCGATTAACAGTGCTCAGCCGGTTCATATCCCGTTCCTTGAAAAGATGCCATAAAATCTTCACGACATTAAAATAAGAAGAAAGTCTTTGAGTGTACCCTCGAGTGTTAGCAGGCATTGCGGGACCTGAAGAAGTACCTATCTAACCCACCACTATTGTCCAAGCCTCAGCCAGGAGAGTAGGTATTGGTAAATTTAGTCGTATCGAAAGCTGTTGTAAGTCCTGTGTTGGCAAAATAGGACAATATATGCAAAATCCAGTATATTATGTTACTAAAGCATTATAGATGCCGAGACCAGGTATCCTCACCTGGAAAAATTAGCTTTAGCCTTCATAATGGCCTCCTAGAAACGAAGTCCTTACTTTCAGCATCACCCTATTTTGGTGGTGATCACCTTCCCATTATAGAATATTCTTCATAAGTCGAAACTCTTTGGACGGCTTACTAAATGAGCAGTTAAATTAAGCACATTTGAGAGCAAGATAAGATCTTTTCGGCCCACTCTTCAATGTCAGGTGCCTCTCCAAGTAAGCTGAGAATGGCTGCGATTCGGGGATTAAGAAAGATAAAGAGAAATAAGGAAGTTTCGCAAGAAGAACAATATACTTACACTTATCATTCCTCTTTTCCAAGAATGGACTCCTGAAAATGGGTAAAGTCGTAGGTAGAAATAACCACGAAACAATCATACCACCATCTATCGTGATCATCCTCGGTATCCACTATCCTCCGAATACTCTGGATGTAATGAATGGCAATGCTGCCACGATAAAACTTCGAGAAGTATAGATGAAGAAGATATTGAAGAGAAAAGTTCACGCCAGCCAGATTTGATATGTGGTAAAGGCAAGCCACGAGCCGCCAAATTACCGGACCAACCTGGGTTAGGCTAATGTTAAAGTGCCAACAGAGATAACCCGATTATGGAATCTACTAGGGGGTTAAACTTCCAAGTAAAAGGCTAAGTAAACAAAAAAGTAAAGCCCTCTCTGTATCTTGATATCCGCTTGGAGTCTGAGGGCACTTAAACGTCCACGTTCTCCCAACTACACTCTTCCTTTAGAAGAGGAAGATGCTCAAGTCGCACAACGAAAGGCAGAATATCCATAGGACATGCATTGTTATTCCAAACATCGCTATCAATCAAGGTATCGCTTTGCCCTGAAAAACATCAGAAAAAGTAGGCTCGACTTTTGTCTTCACCCTTTTACTAGAAGAAGCCTTGACCATTTTCTTCATTTTTACCTTGGGCGGACTCAATTGCCTCACCAGAGGGGCCCCGTTGCCAAAGCGGATATAGCCTATAGGTTAGCGGCACCAGGAGTATGAATATCTTGCTTGTCGGTGGTGTTATACGTAAGAAAGATAACACAAAGAAGAAAATATTAAGGAAGGAATTGAAGAAAAAAATATTATAGAATCAGTGATATCAATTGTACGTATTTATAGGAAAAATGTAAAGTAAAATAACTAGAGAACCATGCGTACATCAATCACCAAAAGTAACCATCATTGCTTAGAAAATTGTTAAACCAACAGTAGATACGGTAATATCCAGCCATGTGACGAGAATACTAATAAGAGAATGTGCACGTCTCTTGTCAATCACGAGTATAATCACGTCATCATGAGGATACAAAAGAGTAATCTTTCCCACTAAGAAATCTTTCAAGATTTATTCTATTAGCAGTTTCGAGAGCACTTCCTATGAAGCACCCAAAAAATTAGGGGGGAGGGCTAAATCTATGGTATATCTATAACTGGCTCGATTAAAAGGCTAAATATTGACGAACACAACTTTGCGAGCAAATGATTTTGCTGAAAAGTTGCACCCGATACCTGTGACTAGGGACTGTTTGAAAGATCCTAATCCACACCCATAACGACAATCACTTAGGCAATAGATGGACTAAACTGGAACCCCTCAGCTCTGAAGTAGGTTGTCTCAAAAGAGCCCTAGGTCTGGGGACTTCGCCCATGACACACTCTCTTAAAATAATAAGGAACTCCCTAAACACCGATCTACGGTCCAATCTACAAGTCTTCTAGCCTGGATAAGCCACCCCGAATGGATAGACTTGCTGATATTTCCAAATAACTTACGCCCCAAAATGAAGAGGAGACATTTTCTTTATCGGTACTGAAAATGCAAAAAGCCTTATGAGGCAAACTTAATCAATTTTTATAAACATTCGGTGAATTTATTCGGAGTATTATCTAGGTTTTAGCCCATAAGACTGCAACAATCATAACTTGTGAATATGCAAAATAAAGCAAAAAATCATAAATAAACTTGTTATTTATTATACAATGCACAAAAGTCCCGCGATACAATTTCTTTTTTTACAAAGGTGATCCTCATACGCCTCCTGTTCTTGGAAGAGGTGCTTGGGATAAAGAAGAGAGAGATGAAGAAGCAGCAATTGTAGGAGCCAGAGTCAAAGGATGCGCTTTAGAATCCTTGTTCCCAGGCACATCAGTAGGTTGGACATTGGCCTCGTCTTTATTTTCTCTTCTTCTTCATCTTCTTGTTATTCTTCTTCTTGTTCTTTTTGTTCTTCTTCTTCTTCATCCCCGGATCCTTCAGGATAATCAAACGCATAGGAAATTGAATGCTTCTCCCTCTCCATAACGACATCCACCTTGGTAATCTCTTCGTCCAATGAGAAACCCTCTAAATGGAACTCATGAAGAATCTTCAAACTAGACAGCATATATGCATACTTTTTTCCCTCTTCTAACTCCTCTTTAGCCTCATCCGATTTCGAGGTAGCATCATCCCACTGCTCTTCACCTCAAAAATCTTCAGTTTCCCTGTAAGTCAACTACCTCCTCGGACATCCTCCAACATTGATCCTCGAGGGCCTGCCTCTGGAGATAGCCTTGCTTTGTTCCTCCACCAAACTTAGGTGATGGTATTCTTTCTCAGAATAACGATCTCAAGGCTCTGCACCTTCTAATCCAGCTCACCAAACTTCTGGGAGAACTCAAGCTCTAAGGCCACTTTCTCTTGCTATAGCCAATTGACCATTTTGGAGGCCTCCCGGATCTCTGAGGATATAGCTTTTTTCTTTGCATCCCTCTTTGCCAGGGTTTGTGTTTACCTCTCAATATCTTATTTCTGCTTGAATGATGTCGCTCTTCATTATTTTAGAATGAATTTATGTCGCCTCCACGTTAACCTACAAAAAGGGCTATTATGAAGACGAAAAGAGAATAGAACAGGCAGGAAAAAAAAAGAAGTAATCAAGACTATTCCTTGATCCCTAAATACGTCATGTGATTTGAAAGGGTTGTCGATAAAGCTTTATTCATATACTCTTGATCCAAAGGCTCGATGAAACCTTTGAACCACAAATCAACCTTTTTGGGCCTTCATAAAAGGTTTACGTTGGAGGGATTATGCACCAATACCTTCCTCCTATGGGGCAGTAAACTCTTAGAGTTTTGGGGAAGGAGGAAGCTTAGGCAAGGTTTCCAAAATAGGGGTCCATTTCAGACCTAGCGGAACCACGCTACAACGGATGCGGCCCCTTTAGAAGGGCCACAACTATCTCACCATAGTCTTCATGCAGAAGTGCCATAACTTCTCCCTCCATTGCCATAACCGCTCATCGCCGAATATCTGCACGCAAGGTGCAGAAGTGTAGTATGAGTACCACCGACCCCATGTACTTAGTAAGTATCTCGACTAACTTTTATGAAGTAGTGACAAGGTTTTTAAGTCAAAAGATACTCACTAATATAACATGTGCAGTTAAATTGTAGTAGAGAGAACAATTGAAAATAACAATGTAGATGGCAATAACAAATACGAGAAATAGTGAAATGATTAACTAAAAGGAATAAAGATCAAGTTTCTCAATATCACAACCAACCCTTTTATTAATAGTTCAAGTCGAGAGGTTAATGAAATAACCACTAACAACATAATTAACCCACAAATTCACAATAAGATGAATGTATTCAAGATATCAAATCAAATGGCATGGCAACATCCTCCGTGCATTTATCTCATCCTTACCAAGAATATGCATGTATGTCAAATCAAATGGTACGGTAACACCCTTCATGCATTTATCCCATTCTCATCAAGCATATGTATAAAAATACTAGCAAGATAGAAGGAATACCAATAATAACAATAACAACAAAGTAGAAGGTACACATATAATAGCAACAAATAAGACAGAAGCATATGAATAACGGTAATAGACAAGGTAGAAGGCACATAAGTAATGATGGAAAATAAGGTAGGAGAATATAGATTTCAATACCTAACAAGGTACGAGGTTTAGATAAAACAACGACAAATGAGCGAAGGCATAGATGTAAATATAACAATCAAGAAAGAAAGCATAAATGTAACAATAATAAAAAGATAGAAGGCATGATTAGAACTATAACAAATAAGGTGAAAAGCAAAGATGTAACAACAACAAACAGCACAGAAAACATATGTGCAATAGTAACAACTCATGGTAACGGCAAAAATGTATACGTAAGGAAAAGTTAACACAATATAATGCATGTCTCTCATCCTTGACTGCACAGAAATACCCTTCGTGCCATGAACTCTCGTCCTCACATTATAAGGTAAAAATAATGGCACAACATTACCCTTCGTGCTTTTACTCTCATCCTCACATAATAATATAAAAAAAAGCATGGAAACACATTTTATGCGAGTCACTCTTTCTCACCAAGCATATGTATATCAACAACAAGCAAAGTAGGAAGCATGGATAACATCAAGAAGAGTGATTAAGCAAAATACACCACGTGAACAACAATCACATCTTTTGCACCAATAAACAAATCAATAAACTTCAATAACCCCATTGTTCAAGTATCTCAACAAAGCTCAAACATGATATTCAACATAAGTATGGAACCCAAGTATATCTTGAATAACAGACATAGACATGCATTCATCAATTAGGTATAGTTACGACCGAATTTAGTGCATCAATAGTCTCATAAAGAGCCTATCATAATTAATCAGTTTTAATAAGCTAAAGCATGGTCCCTAGCATTGATATGTGTAGCCATATTATCATTGAAATCAAGTAATATATAAGTCAAGGAAATCACAAAGTTCATCAAGGTACAAAGAACCATTTGATGTACCCCGAGCATGGATAACCCTGACACATACATATATGCTCGTCATCTCGCATATGCATCACCCCCGCATGTAGCTAAGAATATCACTTTATTAGGAAAAATTCCCTAAAAAAAGTTAGGCAAGACACTTACCTCATTCCGAAATAAATCCTATAATCCAATTCCATCTTCCTTAGAAATTCTCCTCAAAACAATCAAAACCTAGTAAAATATCATCTAAGGAAGTCAAACGATTCTAAAGAAAACATCCGCAGTCAATAAAGGTTCAATTTTTGCCAAATCCCAAAAGTCAACCCGGGCCCATATGGATTAAATTCAAAATCAAGACCAAATTCCGATGAACCATAACCCTACTAGTCCAAATAGATAATTTGTTTTGAAATTCGACCTCAATTTAAGGTCTAAATCTCAATTTTAAAAAGTCTTTAAATTCTACCCAAAATCCCAATTTCTAGCCTATTAAAGCTTAGATTTGATAATGAAAATTCATGAAAAAGTAATGGAAATTGAAGGAGTTGACGTTACTAACCTATGAAGTTGGGAAGAAATTGCTCTCCAAAAATCTCCTCTATGGAGTCTAGGTCTCAAAAATGGTATAAAATGAGCTAAGTCCCGACATCCCCACATTATATACTCAGCTATAGATATAACAACTGTGAACTGTAGTTTGCAATGCGATGTTCACAAATGCAAACGTGCCTGAGCTCTAGAGAAGTCACAAATGCGACAACACCTTTGAAATTGCAAAGGTCCCATTCCTCGCAAAAGCGAACCAAGCTTTGCATTTGCGAAGCTTCTCAAATAGTGTCAAGTATCGCAAATACGACACCACAATCGCAAATGCGACGCCTACTTCGCAAAACCAAAGTGCCCAACCCCATTGCATCTTCGCAAACACGAGTCTGACATTGCAAATGCGAAGCTCGTATTTGCGAACAGGTTTTCGCAAACGCGAGACCTACAGATTCACAACACGAGAACTTTCTCAGCAATTCAAAAACATTAACAAATCATCCGAAACTCATCCTATTCGACCCCAATACGAACATTCATACAACTATAATAACATCATACAAACTCGTCCGCTAGCTCAAATCATCAAAATAACATCAAAATTCAAGAATCAATCATTAAAACTCAAGATTTTCAAGTTCTAAACTTAATTTTAGAATTTGTTTCATATAATGCGCCGAAATAGTCTCGGGTCACACGGGGCCCCAACCAAACATGCGCATAATTCCAAAATCATCATAAGAACCTACCAAAATTATCAAAATATTGATCCGAGATGTTTACCAAAAATGTCGAACGTGGTCAACTCTAGCCATTTTCAAAGTCAAAAAATCACATTTTCTTTAAAATTCACATATAAACTTTCAGAAAATCAACACGGACCACACAGGAAAGTTATAAATCATCAAATAAATCTAAGCAAAGTCTCAAAACACAAAAAGGATAAGTAGTACTCAAAACAACCGGTCGGATCGTTACATTCCCAAAAGTGTTAAAGAATCAGAAAAAAGTGATGAGGCTGACTTGTCGATTAACAGTGCTCAGCCGGTTCATATCCCGTTCCTTGAAAAGATGCCATAAAATCTTCACGACATTAAAATAAGAAGAAAGTCTTTGAGTGTACCCTCGAGTGTTAGCAGGCATTGCGGGACCTGAAGAAGTACCTATCTAACCCACCACTATTGTCCAAGCCTCAGCCAGGAGAGTAGGTATTGGTAAATTTAGTCGTATCGAAAGCTGTTGTAAGTCCTGTGTTGGCAAAATAGGACAATATATGCAAAATCCAGTATATTATGTTACTAAAGCATTATAGATGCCGAGACCAGGTATCCTCACCTGGAAAAATTAGCTTTAGCCTTCATAATGGCCTCCTAGAAACGAAGTCCTTACTTTCAGCATCACCCTATTTTGGTGGTGATCACCTTCCCATTATAGAATATTCTTCATAAGTCGAAACTCTTTGGACGGCTTACTAAATGAGCAGTTAAATTAAGCACATTTGAGAGCAAGATAAGATCTTTTCGGCCCACTCTTCAATGTCAGGTGCCTCTCCAAGTAAGCTGAGAATGGCTGCGATTCGGGGATTAAGAAAGATAAAGAGAAATAAGGAAGTTTCGCAAGAAGAACAATATACTTACACTTATCATTCCTCTTTTCCAAGAATGGACTCCTGAAAATGGGTAAAGTCGTAGGTAGAAATAACCACGAAACAATCATACCACCATCTATCGTGATCATCCTCGGTATCCACTATCCTCCGAATACTCTGGATGTAATGAATGGCAATGCTGCCACGATAAAACTTCGAGAAGTATAGATGAAGAAGATATTGAAGAGAAAAGTTCACGCCAGCCAGATTTGATATGTGGTAAAGGCAAGCCACGAGCCGCCAAATTACCGGACCAACCTGGGTTAGGCTAATGTTAAAGTGCCAACAGAGATAACCCGATTATGGAATCTACTAGGGGGTTAAACTTCCAAGTAAAAGGCTAAGTAAACAAAAAAGTAAAGCCCTCTCTGTATCTTGATATCCGCTTGGAGTCTGAGGGCACTTAAACGTCCACGTTCTCCCAACTACACTCTTCCTTTAGAAGAGGAAGATGCTCAAGTCGCACAACGAAAGGCAGAATATCCATAGGACATGCATTGTTATTCCAAACATCGCTATCAATCAAGGTATCGCTTTGCCCTGAAAAACATCAGAAAAAGTAGGCTCGACTTTTGTCTTCACCCTTTTACTAGAAGAAGCCTTGACCATTTTCTTCATTTTTACCTTGGGCGGACTCAATTGCCTCACCAGAGGGGCCCCGTTGCCAAAGCGGATATAGCCTATAGGTTAGCGGCACCAGGAGTATGAATATCTTGCTTGTCGGTGGTGTTATACGTAAGAAAGATAACACAAAGAAGAAAATATTAAGGAAGGAATTGAAGAAAAAAATATTATAGAATCAGTGATATCAATTGTACGTATTTATAGGAAAAATGTAAAGTAAAATAACTAGAGAACCATGCGTACATCAATCACCAAAAGTAACCATCATTGCTTAGAAAATTGTTAAACCAACAGTAGATACGGTAATATCCAGCCATGTGACGAGAATACTAATAAGAGAATGTGCACGTCTCTTGTCAATCACGAGTATAATCACGTCATCATGAGGATACAAAAGAGTAATCTTTCCCACTAAGAAATCTTTCAAGATTTATTCTATTAGCAGTTTCGAGAGCACTTCCTATGAAGCACCCAAAAAATTAGGGGGGAGGGCTAAATCTATGGTATATCTATAACTGGCTCGATTAAAAGGCTAAATATTGACGAACACAACTTTGCGAGCAAATGATTTTGCTGAAAAGTTGCACCCGATACCTGTGACTAGGGACTGTTTGAAAGATCCTAATCCACACCCATAACGACAATCACTTAGGCAATAGATGGACTAAACTGGAACCCCTCAGCTCTGAAGTAGGTTGTCTCAAAAGAGCCCTAGGTCTGGGGACTTCGCCCATGACACACTCTCTTAAAATAATAAGGAACTCCCTAAACACCGATCTACGGTCCAATCTACAAGTCTTCTAGCCTGGATAAGCCACCCCGAATGGATAGACTTGCTGATATTTCCAAATAACTTACGCCCCAAAATGAAGAGGAGACATTTTCTTTATCGGTACTGAAAATGCAAAAAGCCTTATGAGGCAAACTTAATCAATTTTTATAAACATTCGGTGAATTTATTCGGAGTATTATCTAGGTTTTAGCCCATAAGACTGCAACAATCATAACTTGTGAATATGCAAAATAAAGCAAAAAATCATAAATAAACTTGTTATTTATTATACAATGCACAAAAGTCCCGCGATACAATTTCTTTTTTTACAAAGGTGATCCTCATACGCCTCCTGTTCTTGGAAGAGGTGCTTGGGATAAAGAAGAGAGAGATGAAGAAGCAGCAATTGTAGGAGCCAGAGTCAAAGGATGCGCTTTAGAATCCTTGTTCCCAGGCACATCAGTAGGTTGGACATTGGCCTCGTCTTTATTTTCTCTTCTTCTTCATCTTCTTGTTATTCTTCTTCTTGTTCTTTTTGTTCTTCTTCTTCTTCATCCCCGGATCCTTCAGGATAATCAAACGCATAGGAAATTGAATGCTTCTCCCTCTCCATAACGACATCCACCTTGGTAATCTCTTCGTCCAATGAGAAACCCTCTAAATGGAACTCATGAAGAATCTTCAAACTAGACAGCATATATGCATACTTTTTTCCCTCTTCTAACTCCTCTTTAGCCTCATCCGATTTCGAGGTAGCATCATCCCACTGCTCTTCACCTCAAAAATCTTCAGTTTCCCTGTAAGTCAACTACCTCCTCGGACATCCTCCAACATTGATCCTCGAGGGCCTGCCTCTGGAGATAGCCTTGCTTTGTTCCTCCACCAAACTTAGGTGATGGTATTCTTTCTCAGAATAACGATCTCAAGGCTCTGCACCTTCTAATCCAGCTCACCAAACTTCTGGGAGAACTCAAGCTCTAAGGCCACTTTCTCTTGCTATAGCCAATTGACCATTTTGGAGGCCTCCCGGATCTCTGAGGATATAGCTTTTTTCTTTGCATCCCTCTTTGCCAGGGTTTGTGTTTACCTCTCAATATCTTATTTCTGCTTGAATGATGTCGCTCTTCATTATTTTAGAATGAATTTATGTCGCCTCCACGTTAACCTACAAAAAGGGCTATTATGAAGACGAAAAGAGAATAGAACAGGCAGGAAAAAAAAAGAAGTAATCAAGACTATTCCTTGATCCCTAAATACGTCATGTGATTTGAAAGGGTTGTCGATAAAGCTTTATTCATATACTCTTGATCCAAAGGCTCGATGAAACCTTTGAACCACAAATCAACCTTTTTGGGCCTTCATAAAAGGTTTACGTTGGAGGGATTATGCACCAATACCTTCCTCCTATGGGGCAGTAAACTCTTAGAGTTTTGGGGAAGGAGGAAGCTTAGGCAAGGTTTCCAAAATAGGGGTCCATTTCAGACCTAGCGGAACCACGCTACAACGGATGCGGCCCCTTTAGAAGGGCCACAACTATCTCACCATAGTCTTCATGCAGAAGTGCCATAACTTCTCCCTCCATTTCCATTGGACGCCTCAGGGGCAATTTCGGCTTGTCATCATCCTCCACGAGATTGGTTGGAGGAGCATCTTGATCGTCGTAGTACGACAACTATTAAAAATGAGGTATGTAAGGCTATTCTTTCTTTCATCGTTACAACGGTATTGTTTCTTTATATGAGATGTGAAGTCTAAAGTTTACAAAAGCATATATATTATATGTCACAGTTTCCATAAGTTGAGTAAGAGATACACATATGCCTATAAGTTGGTACTATATGGTTGTTCTATTCTTAGAATTAAGCTTTCAAGAATTACCATTATTGACAGATTATAGTACTTCACTAAGCTGAATTGTATCAAAATAGTTGTTCCCAGATTCTTACGAGCGTAACAGCATTCATGTATCATTGTCAATTATCACAAACTTTCCATTCGCACAAAGGACGGCCCTATTCTTATCGTTACTGATTTTCATATGTGTAAGGTCCCAGTAACCGAGTCTCTTTGTAAGCATTGTGTTCATATTATTGAGGAGCTCTCCAAAGCTATCTTAACTCTTTGGTTACCAAGTTCTTGTAAGTGATCTAGCGTCTAATGTTACTAAGTCCAAACGTTTCTAGAGTAATTTTAAAGGCGTATAGGCCGTACTTAAGATGAATGATGGTGATGGGTTTTAAGGTATTGTGAAGGGGATTTACAGTGTAATATACGACAAATAATGTGAATAGTTTCAAATGATAGTCGATGGGTCATATTCTATTGATGATGAGTTGTATGAATCGTAAAGTATCATTAATGGATTATAGTTCCTACTTAAGTTAAATCACGTCGATAGTTTCCAAATTACTGGTATATGGTTATAGTACATTGTGTAGGATGAACTATATCGGTAGCTTTAGTTGGTTGACGATGGATTATAGTTCTATTTAAGGTGAATCATATCAATAGCTTTATGCTTCACACATGTGTGTTTATGATTTTATGACTTGCGGGATCGGTTAGTTTCGTTCCGTGAAGCTTTCGGGTTAATTTAGACCCTTTAATTCTTGACTTAGAAGTTTAAATTAGAAATGTTGACCAAACATTGACTTTTGTGAAAATGACCACGGCACTGTGTTTTTATGGCTCCGATAGCTTTATATTGTGATTTCAGATTCGGGCGTATGCCTGGAATTGATTTTGGAAGTACGTAGGGTGATTTATGTTGATTTACTGAAATTTGGAAATTTGAAGTTGAAAAGTTTGACCGTAGGTTGACTTTTAGCTATCGAACTCAGAATTTGATTTTGGGACCTGAAAAAGATCCATTATGGTATTTTGTACTTGCCAGCAAAATTTGGTGTCATTTGGAGTTAGTTTGATAAGATTCAGACGTTTAGTTGTAATTTTAGAAATTTTGAACTTTACTTTTAAATTAATGTGTTTAAGAGTTCACTTCATAGTTTTAGATGTTTTTTTATTTTTTGATTACGTGAGCGAATTCGTATGATATTTTTAGACTTGTGTGGATATTTGGTTTGGAGCCTCGAGGGCTCGGATGACTTCCGGACAAGTATCAGAATGGTTTTGAACTTGAAATGAACTGTTGATGTGCCGGTGCTCTATTATCGCAATTGTGAGTACCAGCCTCGCAATTGCGAAGGTGATAGTAGGGAGGCAGATGTCGCAAATGAGACATCCCCTTCACATTTGCAAAGGCAGCAAAATTTGGACTAGGTTCGCAATTGCGAACATTTGTCGCTTTTGTGAAGTTCCCCACTCGAAATTATGAGGATGAATGGGGGTTGTCAAGGTTTGCAATTGTGATCCCTAGTTCGCAATTGCTATGGGTTCACAAATGCGAACCTTATGTTGCAAATTGGGCATCTGCAACTGGTAAAAGGGTTGGGAGACGGGATTTTTGAAAATATTCTCTCATTTTTGAAACCTAGACTCGGTAGGAGGCGATTTGAAGAGGGCATTTTCACCTACAAACTTTGGGTAAGTGATTCTAATCTATTTCTAATCATATGCCATCAACATATCTTAGATTTTAAAATCAAAATCATGTGAAACAAAGTGAAAATTTGTGGAACTTTGTCAAGTTTTTAAAAAATAAGAAATTGAGTTTTGAGAGTCGATTTGGACTCGGATTTTGAAACTAATCACATATATGATCTCGTGAGGTCATAGGTACTCGGAATCTACCATTGGAGCTGTGTTTTGACCGGGCGGGCCCGGGGTGACTTTGTTGACTTTTTGGAAAAAGTATAAAGATCTTAACTTTATCTAATGTATTTGAATTCCCTAGCACTGTTTGATGATATAAAGTCGATTTTGGTTAGATTTACGCTATGTGGAGGCGAATTTTAAGGGAAAAGCTATTTCAGAGTCTCAAATTGGCCCAGTTGAGGTAACTGTCTTGCCCAACTTTGTGGTGGGGAACTACCCCTTAGGATAGGTATTGATTGATTCATTTGTGCTATGTGAAAGCCGTGAACGCAAAGGGACGAGTGGGTACGCGGATTGTACGTGGTACTTGACCAGTTTGGGCTACTTAGACTCTTTCCATGCTTTAACTGATTTGAATTAACATGTTCTAGACCCTCATAGTCAATCTATTCCTACTTTTGTTAGTCTATCCTTACATGCCTTCAATGATTCGTTAACACTTGTTCTATATCCTAATTGATAAATTGTTCTCATGCTTTAGTTGAATTATTTGCCTCTATTATTGTTGCATGGTATCTCTTTCATTGTTGGTTAGCAGTATTTTGAGTTATGGTTCGTGTTATCTCTTCCATTATTGATTGTCATTTCTTGAAGTAATTGTTCATGTTATCTCTTTCCTTGTTGATTTCATTATTTGAAGTCATTGTTACACGTTACTTTTTCCTTGTGAGTTATTCTTATTTAATAACGTAGTTATACATTATCTCTCATTGTTGAGTTATTGGTGTTGAAGTTGGAAAAGTCGTTATCACGTTAAGGCAAAACTGTTATTGTTGCAACATCTGCCTTGTTTAGCATTTTACATTCATTGTTGTTGTTGATATTCTTGTACACGTTGTGGTGGAGGCGTAGGCTATTGTTGTGGAAACAGCGATATTATTGATTCTTGGCAAGTTATAATATATGGGTACTCGTGGTGCGAGTTGTTATTGTGATGTGTTATTGACGCGCATGCGCCGGTATAAGTCTTGCGGTTAATGTTCTTGCGGCGGTCTAAGGTGGGACTTATGTACGTGTTGCTGTAAGGGAACTATGTGAAGCCACGCGGCGTCATAAGGTGGGCTAAAGTGCATGTAGCTATTTCGAGAAAACTGTTTTCAAAACCTATTTCAAATGTAAGGCTCACACGACCGTGTAAAGAAAGATTATGATTGATTATGAATTGTGAATAGGAGGCGGTACCTCAGCAGTGATACTTATTGTACACAAGGAGTACCTCGTAGTGATTCTTGTTGTTGTGATCTTCCTTGTTTTTGTCAGTTATTGTCCGTATAGGATCATTTTTGTTCTCTTTAACTGATTTCCATATGTTATTTTCGTGCTTGCAATTTCAGTATTAGTTCATGCTGTTAACTGTTTCGCATCAGTTATTTTTCCGAGTTCCATTATTTTATCCTTATTATGTTTTGATATTCTTTATTTATATCCTAGTAGGTGTCTTAACCTGGCCTCGTCACTACTCTACCGAGGTTAGACTTGATACTTCCTCAGTACCGGTATGATGTACTCATACTACGCTTTTGCACATCTTTTTGTGCAGATCCAGGTACGTCTGCGCATGCCGGTCGTTAGTGATCATCAGTTAGCTACTTTGCGAAGACTTCAATGTGTGCCTACTCGGCGTCTGCAGACCTCGGAGTCACCTTCCCTTATTATTATTTACTGTTGTACTTTCTTCAGACAGTGATGTAGTAGTACTCTAATTTTACTCTGTAGAGCTTATGACTCTATTCCACCGTTCTTGGGGGGGTGTATTGTTGTGGATTCTACTTTCGGAAGTTTATATCAGTATTCAGCTTTGTTTTTAGAATTTTGTTAATTACTTCTACCAAGTTTTTATTAACTGTTAGACTTACCTAGTCGTAGAGACTAGGTGCCATCACGACATCCTACAGAGGAAAATTAGGATTGGGACAAGCTTATCGCTTATGGTCATAGGATTAGGGTAGTCTATTTAAGACGAATTATAATGATGGCTTCCAAAGTACTGCTAATAGAGGATAGAGTGTTAGGTAAGTTAAATCATATGGATAGTTCTGAATTATTGTCGATTTCAAAATTTTGTCGACCCACTCCTCCATACTCCTGAGCCGATCGGTGATGGAATCCAGAGCGGCTACCCATCATACAAGTTAAAAGATCTTACACAAAAAAGGAGACAAAAGGGTAAAGAAGTAAAAATGAAAGAACCTATGCATGAATTCCACTCCTCCGGAAGGGGAGATCACTTTCGCTCAAGATGTTCAGGTAGCAACTCTAACAATCTTCTTGTACCATCTTCGATCGAAATCATCTTTCACATTGATACGAAGAGCATGAGTATCCCGACTCGCCATCATCAGCATCGACCCCTTGTAAAGCTTAGGATAATGGATTTGGATGAGATGCTTGAAAGAGAAGCAACAAGCATGCCACTGACCACCACATGCTTGGTCCTAACTGACCTAGGCAAATATTATACACCTCGCAAAGATCCTTCATTAGCGATCAATGGCCAGTCTAAACCCGAGGTTGAACAGGTAGGTGAATACAAATAAGAAATCTTTTCGGTAATTTGTTATGTTTTCACCCACTTCAGGAAGGGAAGCTTGAAACTTACCTTCCTTAGGCATAATCTCTTAGAACCGCCAACAGATGCTTTCTTGTAAGACTAGCAAAAAAGTTTCAACTAGAGCATTCCATAAAGGCCATCAGAATTTTCACCGTCGGGACCGTGATGACGCCTAACATTTCACTTGCTAGGCAAGCCAATGTTAGGATAATTTATTCACTTTTCAGCAATTTAAATTAAATAAGGAGAAAGGGCTGAAATAACTATAATAATCCAAAGTTATGTGCAGAAGCTAAAACAGCTAAAATATCAGATACAACCCTAGACCCGGTGTCGCAAGTGCACGAGCTACTAGAATAATGTATACAAGGGTTTGAATGAAACATAAAGCCATCTGCAGGAAAATACAAAGCTAAATAAAAGAAAAGGGGACTTTAGGAGCAGCGGACGGTGAGCAGTTGTACCTCAAATCTACACAAAGTTGTCCAATCCGAGCACGCTAATAACCGCTGCCGGGATTCACTCCAAAATCTGCACAAGAAGTGCAGAGTGTAGTATGAGTAGAACTGATCCCATGTACTCTGTAAGTGTCGAGCCTAACCTCGACGAAGTAGTGACGAGGATAAGGCAGGTCACTCACATTACAACCTGTACATAATATATAAAAAATATAGAAAAAAAAAGGAAATACGGAACAAAATAAGACAGTCAACTAAAGATAATAGCTACAGCCTCAAGAAATAAGCCAGTAACAACCAGAATTACCCATCCTTAGAGTTTCAAGTGAAAATCCGAAAACCAACACAACTCAAGGAAATAGAACACATATGTTGTTGCAGCACGCAACCCGATCCCACTGTACAGCACATTCCTCCCTTATTCCACCGCAATAATATCACAATCATAAACAAATAATATATATATATATATATATATCGCGGCGCGCAACGCGATCCCAACATATAACAAAATCAGTATCATAATCACACTTATTTCACCGTATCAATTCACCCTTATTTCACCAGCAGCGTCGTGCAACCCGATCCCACCATATCAGTACCAAATATTCAGTGAGCGTAGTCAAGTCAATAATTCAAATCACAAGAACCTCTACGTTCGACGAATACAAAGCTGAATCAGGAAGGAAACCTTATACAACATGGGAATTCATATATGTAATACTACACGGCAAGACAAGTTCAATAAATGATAATTAGAAGGAGCAAGTAAATCAATTATGTCAAATAACAGCAAGTCATGAAAGCATAAAAAGGATCTAACATTGTTAACAAGAGAAACAACGATTAACATGTAGCAAATAAGCATGGAAGGCATGTAGAGCATATAATAATAAAAACATGGAAGAAAGTAATAAGGAAATATGGAAAATCAAGGAAACAAGTAATTCGGCAGCATATAAGCACTCGTCACCTCACATATACGCAGCAACACATGAAATCCACATAGCACATAATCCGAGGGTTCCTAATTTCCTCAAATCAAGGATAAACTCAACACTTACCTCACGCTGCATTCAACTCAGAGCTCTACTGGGGCTTTTCCCCTAGAACCCGCCTCCAAATCACTCGTATCTAACCACAATTGATTAAATAATATCAAATATTGCTAAAGGAATCAATTACAATGCATAAATTTAGAATTCCCACACTTTTCTCCCAAAAGCCAAAAATAGACCCTGGGCCCGCTTGGTCCAAACCCGAAATTCGGACCAAAACTCGATTACCCATTCATCCCCGAGCCGGTTATGTAATTTATTTCGAAATCCGGCCTCAATTTGAGGTCTAAATTCTAATTTTACAAAAATCTCTAATTCTACCCAAACCCCCAATTTCCACCATGAAAATCCTAGATTTTAGGTTGAAAACTTATGAAATATAATGGAAGATTGAAAGAAAATAGGTAAGAATCACTTACTAATGAATTGGGGAAGAAGAGTTCTTGGAAAATCACCTCTAGGGTTTTCTAGTTTTGAAAATTTGAAGAATGAACAAAAATCCCGTCCAATGCATATTTTGATCAGGTGCAGGTGTCGCAATTACAACCTGGGGTTCGCAATTGGGAACCCGCAAATGTGGATAAATCTTCGCAAATGCGAAGTATGAACATTCCTGCTGCCTTCGCAAATGTGAACAAAATGTTCGCAAATGCGAACATGAGGGGATCGCAATTGTGACCCCAAATCTCGCAAATGCGAAAGTCCACCCCCAGCCCACTACTTGCAAATGCGAAATTTTCTTAATAAATGTGAGGCTCGCATTTGCAAGATAGACCTCGCAATTGCGAAGTCCGCAGACCTGATGCACCAGCAGTCCATTTAAGTTCAAAAACACTCTGTAACCTATCCGAAACTCACTCGAGCCCTCAGGGCTCCAAACCAAACTTACACACAAGTCTAAAAACATCATACGAACTTGCTCGCGCGATCAAATTGCCAAAACAACACTTAGAACTATGAATCGGACACCAAATCAAATGAAATTTTCAAGAAAAACTTATGAACTTCTATTTTAACAACCGGACGTCCGAATCACGTCAAACCAACTCCGTTTCTCACCAAATTTAACAGACAAGTCATAAATATAGTAATGGACCTATTCTGGGTTCCAGAACCAAAATAGAAACCTGATATCAATAAAGTCAAATATCGGTTAATTCTTTAAAATCATTAAACCTTTAAACTTTAATTTTCGACAAAAAGCAATAACTCGAGCTAGGGACCTCCGAATTAGATTCCGAGCATACGCCCATGTCCCACATAACGATACGGACCCACCGGTACTGTCAAAATACGGATCCGGATATGTTTGCTCAAAATATTGACCGAAGTCAACTCTAATAGATTTTTAAGGCAAACTTTATTATATTTTATCAATTTTTAATATAAAAGCTTTTCGGAAAGACATTCAGCCTGTGCACGCAAATCGAGGAAGGATTAATGAAGCTAATGGAGGCTTCAAAACACAGAATTAAGGTCTAAAATTCTAGATGACCTATCAGGTCATCACATTCTCCACCTCTAAAACAACCGTTCGTCCTCGAACGGATATAGAAAAGAACCTAGGCTGGTAAAAAGGTGTGGATATCTACTCCGCATGTTTGACTCGGACTCCCAAGTAGCTGCCTCGATCGGCTGGCCTCTCCACTGCACTCGAACTGAAGGATAACTCTTTGACCTCAACTATCAAACCTGCCGGGCAAGAATAGCCACCGACTCCTTCTCATAAGTCAAATCCTTGTCCAATTGGACTGAGCTGAAATCTAAGACATGGGACAGATCACTATGATACTTCCGAAGCATGGACACATGGAACACCGGATGGACTGCTAATAAGCTAGGCGGTATTACGAGCCTATAAGCCACCTCTTCCACTCTCTCAAGAATCTCAAAAGGTCTGATATACCTAGGGCTCAACTTGCCCTTCTTTCCGAACCTCATCACACCCTTCATGGGTGAAACCTGGAGCAATACCCTCTCTCCGACCATGAATGCAACATCACAAACTTTATGGTCGGCATAACTCTTCTGCCTGGACTGAGATGTGCGAACTAGATCCTGAACAATCTTGACCTTGTCCAAGGCGACCTGTACCAAATCTGTACCCAACAACCGAGCCTCCCCCGACTCGAACCATCCAACTGGCGACCGGCACCGCCTCCCGTATAATGCCTCATAGGGAGCCATCTGAATGCTCGACTGGTAGTTGTTGTTGTAGGCAAACTCCGCAAGTGGCAAGAATGGATCCCAAGAACCTCCGAAGTCTATAACACAAGCGCGGAGCATATCCTCCAATATCTGAATAGTGCGCTCGGACTGCCCGTTCGTCTGAGGATGAAATGTTATGCTCAGCTCAATTTGTGTGCCCAACTCACGTTGTACTGCCCACCAGAAGTGCGAGGTGAACTGCGTACCTCGATCAAAAATGATAGACACGGGCACACCATGAAGACGGATCTCGCGGATATAGATCTCAGCCAACCACTCTGAGGAATAGGTAACTGCCACAAGAATGAAATGCGCTGACTTGTTCAACTTGTCCATAATAACCCATACTGCATCAAACTTCCTCTTAGTCCATGGGAGTCTAACAACAAAATCCATAGTGATACGCTCCCACTTCCACTCAGGAATCTCTAACTTCTGAAGCAAATCACCAGGTCTCTGATGCTCACACTTTACTTGCTGACAATTTAGACACCGAGCCACATATGCAACTATGTCCTTCTTGATCATTCTCCACCAGTAATGCTGCCACAAATCCTGATACATCTTGGCGGCACCTGGATGAATAGAATACTGGAAACTGTGGGCCTCCTCAAAAATCAACTCACGAAGCCCATCTACATTGGGCACACAAATACGACCATGCATCCTCAAAACTCCATCATATCCAACAATAACATGCTTGGCACCACCGTGCCGCACTGTATCTCTAAGGACAAGTAAATGAGGATCATCATACTGTCTCTCCCTGATGCGCTCAAACAAGGAAGACCAAGCGACTGTGCAAACTAGAACATGACTGGGCTCTGAAACATCCAACCTCACGAACTAATTGGCCAAAGCCTGAACATCTGATACAAGCGGTCTCTCACCAACTGGAATGTACACAAGGTTGCCCATACTCGCCGTCTTTCTACTAAAGGCATCGGCCACCACATTGGCCTTCTGATAAGTTGGTATTTTACCAACTTGTCTCTTCTTGATACTTAGGCTTTTGTATGATTTTGTTGAGAAACAGGCATTTATTGAGGTTTATTGGCATATTTTAGGCATCAAGTGATTTAGAGGAGATACGGAAGAAACCAAGTCAAAATATGTAAAATGGAGGAAAATGACTGCTACTAGATAATGCTCTTCGCGATCGCGAACATTGACATGCGATCGCAGAAGGCTAGGAAACGATACATCGCGAACGCATGGGCAGATTTTGCGAACGCAAAGAAGAGGCTGGTCAACTACTCTCAAGTGCTCTACGCGAACGCGTGATCTGGTCCGCGATCGCAATGCTTTACGGCATTACTCTTCACGATCGCAGGCCTATTTTAACGAACGCGATTCACAAATCTGGGAAAAAATTTGGGCAGTTCTGGAATTTCACATTTTTTATCTCAAACCATTTAATACACGACCTAGCTCATTTGTAAAAAATCTTTGGCATATCTTTGGCTTATTTTCAATGCTTAGACTAGAGAAGACAAGTTTGGAAGCTAGGGTGGTTGCACACACACTTGGGTCTTGAAGATTTGAAGCTTTTGGTTGAGATTTTCTTACCCATTTATGTTCATTTCTTCATTTCCTTGCTTTGTATTGAATAGCTAAGTGTGTAGTATTTATTCCAACACTTGAATCTTGTTTATGGGAATATTCATATTTAAAGTGTGGATTAAATATCTTGTTGTGCTTATGTATTGAACGATTTTTGTTTATTATGAAGTGAGTTATTATTTCTTTAATTATTCTTGTTCTTTAATGTTTCCAAAGGGATTGGCTAACCCTAGGACTCACCCATTAACTTCAAATTAATTTTGGGAAAGATAATTTGGGTTTGGGAAAGATTAATTAACAAGAACTTGAGGCTTTAACCCTCACTCTATAGATTCTACCTGGGGATAGGATTGAACTACTTGTAGCCATATTCTGGTGTGCTTACTCTCTTAATTATTTTAGGGATAATTCAATTAGGAAGTCTTGTTAGTCTTTGGAAGAAGCTAATATAGAATTATTACCCGAGGCTAATTAACACAAACTCACTCATATTTGTAAAGTCGTGAAATACATTGGATCGTTACTTAAGTGTAATACCCAATGCATCCATACTTGTAGCCATTGAGCATTTTACTTGCTTTCTAGGTTAGTTTATATTTTCGCATTTAGATATAAATATTTTCTATAAACCGCTCTAAGTGTTTGGATTAGCATGATAAGTGATAATTCTCTTACACACCTAATTTCCTACATATTGTTCTCTGTGGGATTCGACCCCGACTCATAGTTGGGTAAATTATATTACATGCGACCGTGTCCATTTACTTTTTAGTAGTGGATTTGGACGTCATCACCTTCCCGGGATGATACAAGATGGTGATATCATAGTCTTTCAATAGCTCCAACCACCTCCTCTGCCTCAAATTGAGATCCTTTTGTTTGAACAAATACTGCAAGCTTCGATGATCCGTGAATACCTCGCACGACACGCCGTAAAGATAGTGCCTCCAAATCTTCAGCGCATGAACAATGGCTGCCAACTCTAGGTCGTGAACAAGGTAATTCGTCTTGTGAACCTTTAACCGCCGCGACGCATATGCAATTACCCTACCATCCTACATCAATACTTCACCGAGCCCAACACGAGATGCATCACAATACACCATATAAGATCCTTAAACTATGGGCAACACCAACACCGGTGTTGTAGTCAAAGCAGTCTTGAGCTTCTAAAAGCTCGCCTCGCACTCATTTGACCATCTAAATGGGGCACCCTTCTAGGTCAACCTGGTCAATGGGGTTGCTATAGAGAGAACCTCTCCACAAACCGACAGTAATAACCCGCCAAACCCAAGAAACGTCGGATCTCCATGGATAAAGTAGGTTTAGGCTAGTTTTGAAACGCCTCAATCTTCTTAGGATCCACCTGAATGCCCTCTACTGATACGACGTGCCCCAAGAAAGCAACTGAATCCAACCAAAACTCGCACTTTGGAAACTTGGCATAGGCTGTCTCTCAAAGTCTGAAGATGCTGCTCATGCTCCTCATGACTGCGGGAGTAGATCAAGATATTGTAAATAAACACAATCACGAAGGAATCCAAATAGGGCTTGAACACTCGGTTCATCAAATCCATAAATGTTGCTGGGCCATTTGTCAACCCAAATGACATCACTAGGAACTCATAATGCCCATACCGAGTCCGAAAAGCTTTCTTAGGGACATCAAATGCCCTAATCTTCAACTGATGGTAGCCATACCTCAAAACAATCTTCGAAAAAACCTTCGCACCCCGATGCTGATCAAATAGGTCATCAATCGTTGGCAATGGATACTTGTTCTTGATGGTGAGTTTGTTCAACTGCTGATAATGTATGCACATCCTCAACGACCCATCCTTCTCCTCCACGAACAACACAGGCGCACCCCAAGGCGAGACACTAGGTCTAATGAAGCCCTTATCAAGCTGATCATGCAACTGCTTCTTCAATTCTTTCAACTCTGGCGGGCCCATACGGTATGACGAAATAGAAATGGCCTGAGTGCCTAGAACCAAATTAATACAAAAGTCAATATCTCTGTCGGGTGGTATCCCCGAAAAATCTGCAGGGAACACCTCTGGATCACGAACAACCGGTACTAAATCCATGGAACGAACCTCCGCACTAGAATAGCGGACATAAGCCAAATAAGCTAGACACCCGTTCTCGACCATATGTCGAGCCTTCACATAAGAGATAACTCTGCTGGTGGTGGCTAGGTGTCCCTCTCCACTATAATCGAGGCAACCACGGCAAGGCTAAGGTCACCGTCTTGGCATGACAATCCAATATAGCATGATAAGGTGACAGCCAATCCATACCCAAGATAACATCAAAGTCTACCATATTGAGAAGTAGGAGATCCACGCTAGTCTTAAAACTCCCAATGGTAACCACACACGAATGATAAACACGATCTACAACAGTAGAATCTCCCACAGGTGTGGACACGTATACAGGAGCACTCAAAGAATCACGAGGCACAACCAGATATGAAGCAAAATAGGATGACACGTAGGAATAAGTAGAGCCCGGATCAAATAGAACTAAAGCATCTCTATGGTAAACTGAAACAGTACGTGTGATAACAGCGTCAGATGACTCAGCCTCAGGCCTGGTTGGGAAAGCATAACATCAGGGCTGGGCCCCACCACTTTGAACTGCATCTCTAGGACGGCCTCTAGCTGGCTGGCCTCCACCTCTAGCGGCCTGACCTCCACCTCTAGCAGCCTCACCTCCACCTCTAGCGGCCTGGCCTCCACCTCTGGTTGCTTGACCCCTGCCCCTAGCTGGTTGAGCGGGCGGTGGTACAACCGATGCCGAAACCATGGCACGAGAACTTTGTTGTGGTGCACCGCCCAATAATCTCAAACAGGTCCTTCTGATATGCCCAAAACCGCCACACTCAAAACATCCATCCTAGTGTTGTGGTTGCTGAAACTGAGATTGACCCGAACGGGCTGGATAACCACGGTGATAACTCTGAATCGGAGGCGCTCTGATAGGAGCTGATGGTGCACTGTAGGCTGGCTGCTCAGAATAAGGCACATAAGGACCAAGACTCCCTAAAGCATTGTGGGATGCGTGAAGCGTCGACTGGAATGGCCTGGGAGGATGGCCCTATCCAAAAGTGCCCCTGTTTCCAGATGAGGCACCACTGAAACTACCGGAATGGCGAGGTCTCTTATCAGACCCCTGCCCTCTATCCTGTGCGAGAACCACCTCAATCCGCCTGGCGACATTAGCAGCCCTGTGAAAAGAAATCCTCACCCTCTCTCTCTCTCTCAGTAGGAAGCAGAAGAAGAGCATGGCGAGCTAGATTCACAAAACGGGTCTCGTACTGAGTGACTGACATACTGCCCTGCTGGAGACGCTCGAACTGCCTGCGGTAGTCCTCCCTCAATGTGATAGGAAGGAACTTCTCTAGAAATAGCTGAGAGAACTGGTCCCAAGTAAGAGCAGACAATCCAGCTGGTCTGCTAGATACATAATCCTTCCACCATCTCTTGGCGGAACCCATCATCTGAAACACAACAAAATCGACCCCATTGGTCTCAACTATACCCATGTTCTGCAGCACCTCGTGGCAGCGGTCCTCAGAAGGTGCACCACTGAAGTGAATTGGGAAGAGCTTGGTAAACTTGTCCAATCTCAATAAACCCTCAGAATACATGGCGGGCCTATCATCGGCCTGTACCGCAACAACCGGCTGAACAACCCCTACAGCGGGGTTGCTAGAGTTTGATACTGGGGAGCCATCTACTCCGGAGTGTGAGTAGCGGGAGTCTGTGCTCCTCCGCAGCCTGAGAGATGGATGGTGCCATAGGAAATGTACCGACCTGGGCCACACTCTCCATAAGGCCCACCAAATGGACTAGAGCGTCCTAAAGCACTAGGGTGGCGATGAATCCCTCCGGGACCTGAGCTGGTCTAACAGGTACAGTCTGAGCTGGAACCTCCTCATCAAAATCTACCTGAGGCTCCCCTGCTGGTATCGCTGCTCGAGCTCTATGCTGAGCTCTTCCCCTACCTCGGCCTCTGGCGCGACCTCGTCCTCGACCTATGCCACTCGTAGGAGCTGCTGCTGAAGGCTCCGGCTGCATTCCAGCTGAAGATACGGTGCGCGTTCTCTGCATCTGCGAGAGATCAAGAATAGAAGATTTCAATCATCAACGATAGAGTAAAAGTCGCACGACAGAGAAGAATAGAAGTGAAATTGTTCCTAACTCCATAGCCTCTTGAAGATAAGTACAGACGTCTCTGTACCGATCCTCCAGACTCTACTAAGTTTGTTCATGACTCGTGAGACCTATGCAACCTAGTGCTCTGATACCAACTTGTCACGATCCGGAATACCCACCATCAGGAACATGGTGGCGCCTAACATTTCACTTGCTAGGCAAGCCAACGTTAGAACAATTTATTCACTTTTCAATAGTTTAAATCAAATAATGAGAAAGGGCTGAAATAACTGTAATAATCCAAAGTAATGTGGGGAAGCTAAAACAACTAAAATATCTGATACAACCCTAGACCTAGTGTCACAAGTGCACGAGCTACTAGAATAATGCATACAAGGGTTTGAATGAAACATAAAGTCGTCCGAAGGAAAATACACAGCTAAATAAAAGAAAAGGGGACTCTAAGAGCTGCGGACACTGGGCAGTTGTGCCTCAAGTCTCCACAAAGTCGTCCAATCCGAGCATGCTAATAACCGCCGATGGGACCG
Source organism: Nicotiana attenuata (assembly GCF_001879085.1). Lineage (NCBI taxonomy): Eukaryota > Viridiplantae > Streptophyta > Magnoliopsida > Solanales > Solanaceae > Nicotiana > Nicotiana attenuata. Next base: position 129,663 of record NW_017672263.1, on the reverse strand, counting down.
ACTCCAAATTCTGCACAAGAAGTGCAGAGTGTAGTATGATTACAACCGACCCCATGTACTCTATAAGTGTCGAGCATAACCTCGACGAAGTAGTGACGAGGCTAAGGCAGGTCACTCACACTACAACCCATACACAGTATATAAAAAAGATAGAAAAAAAAGGAAATACGGAACGAAATAAAACAGTCAACTAAAGATAATAGCTACAACCTCAAGAAATAAGCCCATGACGACCAGAATTACCAATCCTTAGAGTTTCAAGTGAAAATACCGAAAACCAACACAACTCAAGGAAATAGAACATAGGTTATTGCGGCACACACCCCGATCCCACCGTACAGCACAATCCTCCCTTATTCCACCGCAATAACATCATAATCATAAACAAATAATATATATGTTGCGGCGCGCAACGCGATCCCACCATATAACAAAATCAGTATCATAATCACCATTATTTCACCGTATGAATTCACCTTATTTCACCTGTAGCGCCGTGCAACCCGATCCCACCATATCAGTACAGATTCACCCTTATTCCACCATACCAATCCACCCTTATTTCTCTTATTGTGACGTGCAACCCGATCTCACCATATCAGTACCAAATATTCAATGAGCGCAGTCAAGTCAAAAATTCAAATCACAAGAACCTCTACGTTCGACGAATACAAAGCTGAATCAGGAAGGAAACCTTATACAACATGGGAATTCATATATGTAATACTACACGGCAAGACAAGTTCAATAAATGACAATTAGAAGGTGCAAGTAAATCAATTATGTCAAATAGCAGCGAGTCATGAAATCATGAAAAGGATCTAACATTGTTAACAAGAGAAACAACGATTAACATGTAGCTAATAAGCTTGGAAGGCATGTAGAGCATATAACAGTTAAAACATGGAAGAAAGTAATTAAGGAAATATGGAAAATCAAGGAAACAAGTAATTCAGCAGCGTATAAGCACTCATCACCTCGCATATACGCCGCAACACATGAAATTTACATAGCACATAGTTTGAGGGTTCCTAATTCCCTCAAATCAAGGTTAAACTCAACACTTACCTCACTTCGCAGTCCAAGGGGCTTTTATCTCAAATATTGGTAAAGGAATCAATTACAATGCATAAATTTAGAATCCCACACTTTTCCCCCAAAAGCCACAAAAATCGACCCCGGGCCCGCTTGGTCCAAACTCGAAATTTGGACCAAAACCCAATTATCCTATAATCCCGAGCCTGGTTATGTAATTTATTTCGAAATCCGACCTCAATTTGAGGTCTAAATTCTAATTTTACAAAAATTCCTAATTCGACCAAACCCCCAATTTCCACCATGAAAATCCTAGATTTTAGGTTGAAAACTTATGAGATGTAATGGAAGATTGAAAGAAAATAGGTAAGAATCACTTACTAATGAATTGGGGAAGAAGAGTTCTTGGAAAAATTGCCTCTAGGGTTTTCTAGTTTTGAAAATTTGAAGAATGAACAAAAATCCCGTCAAATACAGATTTTGATCAGGTGCAGGTGTCGCAATTGCAACCTGGGGTTCGCAAACCCGCAAATGCAAAGTATGAACATTCCTGCTGCCTTAGCAAATGCGAACAAAATGTTCGCAAATGCGAACCTGAGGGGATCGCAATTGCGACCCCAAATCTCGCACACGCGAAAGTCCACCCCCAGCCCACTGCTTGCAAATGCAAAATTTTCTTCGCAAATGCGAGGCTTGCATTTGCAAGCCAGACCTCACAATTGCGAAGTCTGCAGACCTGATGCACCAGCAGTCCATTTAAGTTCAAAAACACTCTGTAGCCTAGCCGAAACTCACCTGAGCCTTCGGGGCTCCAAACCAACATACACACAAGTTAAAAAATATCATACGAACTTGCTCGCGCGATCCAATTGCTAAAATTCACCTAGAACTATGAATCGGACACCAAATCAAATGAAATTTTCAAGAAAACTTATAAACTTCTATTTTAACAACCGGACGTTTGAATCGTGTTAAACCAACTCCGTTTCTCATTAAATTTGACAGACAAGTCATAAATATAGTAATGGACCTATACCGGGTTCCGGAACCAAAATACGGACCCGATATCAATAAAGTCAGACATTGGTCAATTCTTTAAAATCATTAAACCTTTAAACTTTAATTTTCGACAAAAAGCGATAACTCGAGCTAGGGACCTCCGAATTCGATTCCAGACATACGCCCAAATCCCAAATCACGATACGGACTCATCGGGACCATCAAAACACGGATGCTCAAAATGTTGACCGAAGTGAATTCAAATGGATTTTCTAGGTAAAATTTTATATTCTATTAATTTTTAATATAAAAGCTTTCAAGACACCCGGACTGCGCACGCAAATCGAGAAAGGCTTACGGAGGCTTCGAAACACAAAATTAAGATCTAAAACTCTAGATGACCTACCGGATCATCACAACAGTACCTCTGCTGAATCCCATACATAGAATTGAGTAGTATAAATCATCATAACTATAGGTTGATAAACAACATGTGAATACTAGTGGGCTTATATAATCATTTAGAATTTACTATTTGTACTTATTTAACACACTTTGTAACACATATAGAGAGTGAATCAAATTTATTAATTCGGATAAATCCGTAACTTACGCTTTACATCTCTTATATGTCCACTCAAATGTAGCAATTAGCGTTTCCTATTTGATGGCCTCTGTAGACTTGCAAGTCGTAATCATAAGTAGTTTGTTTAATTTGTTTGGTCATTATGTTGGTTGGAACTTGAATCTCACTCAAACGCTGAAAGCCTCCTTTTTTGATTTATTTTTGTTTGGTTGGTGCCCGCAGACATATATAACAGTTGGTAATGATACGCCGATTCTTTGATATGAAGCTTACTTTTCCCGTATCTGCAACTTTTAAACAGTTTACTTTGGTTTCTGATATTGACTCGGGAAAAGCACGTGAAAAACAGTTTTTAAACAAAGTACAAGTATCATTTGTTGAGGTAAAAAGAAGAGTAAATGAGCTCTATCGGTACTTCATAAAATAATGATAAAGGTCAGCGGAAAGCACATGGGGAAGTTAAAAAGAGAAATAATTGATTTTATATGGTTCAAGGCACTAAAATACGAAATGCACAATACCTAATTTAATAAAGATACTTCGAATATTTGATATGGAAAGTCATTTTTAAGATGAGATTCTCATTAGGTAGAATAGTTTATGCAATACCCAAATAACCACATGTATCCGAGTGCTTATTTTAAAAAGAAAATGTTTTCATTAGAAATAATATTCAAGTCTAAAACCAACATTTGATGCAACATTTATAATCATCAAGGGTGAAAGACGTCCCTTCGACTTTGCTCGCGAAAAATCGGAACAGAATGATAATCCGCCAAAAGAAGGGTGGATCTGTCACGACCCGGATTTCTCATCCTCGGGAGTCGTGATGGCGCCTATTAGTGAAAGTTAGGCAAGCCAACCAATTGAATTATTTACCTTGTTTCCATTTAATCCGTTAACAATTAAGAACCAACATTTAATAAATAGCAGAATTTAATAAGCGAAAGACTGAATTGCAATGTTTTAATAATACTACCAATACCAATCCATAACAAAACTACCCAAGACTGGTGTCACAATTTCACGGACTGTCTAGCAGTACTACAAATAAAGGTCTGAAAAAAATAATACAACACTGTCTCTGGAAATACATGAAAGAAACAGGATAAAAGATAGAAGGAGACGCCAAGGCCTGCGGATGCCTGCAGGACTACCTCGGGTCGCCTGATGAACAAGGAGCAGCGATCTCACTGCGGTCCGAAAGCTATAGCACTGGGATCTGCACAAAAGAGTGCAGAGTGTAGTATTAGCACAACCGACCCCATGTGCTGGTAAGTGCCTAGCCTAACCTCGGCGAAGTAGTGACGAGGCTAGGACCAGACTACCAAATAAACCTGTACAATTAAATCATATACAGTGGAAGAATAAAGGCGAAAATTTACAATTTAAAAGTAAAGGGGGGAGAGAGACATGCTGCGGGGATATCAAGTAACAACAGGAAATAAATAAATAACCGTAAGGAACGCCATAACTCAAATATCAACAATAATCAGGGAATCAAGACAAGTGCACGGCATCGCCCTTCGTGCTTTTACTCTCGTCCTCACCAAATATCAATACAATCGGCACAGTATCACCCTTCGTGCTTTTACCTCACAAAATCATGGCACGAAATGATCCTTCGTGCATTATCACTCATATAAAGGCACGAAATGGTACATCGTGCGGCATGGCATCACCCTTCGTGCATTAACACTCTCTCACAAAATATCATGCACGACATCACCCTTCGTGCTTTAACACTCTCTCACCAAAATAATGCACGGCATCACCCTTAGACCTTTAACACTCTTCCTCACCCAAATAACAATCACAAACAATAAAGGCAAGGAATTAAATAGAATCACAATAAAATCACAATAAAAATCCCGTCAAGGGAACAATATCAAAAGCAACAACATTCCGGCAAGGGAACAACATTAAAGGCAACAACATCCAGGCAAGGGAGACAATATCATAATCCTCTTCTCTTTTTCACATTTACTTCACAACTCAATTTACAACTTGAGCCAACGCTCTACAATGTTCAATTACCAATGATACTTTCACAATTCGATTCACAACTTGCGCTAACGCTCTACAATGTTCAAATACCAATAATACTTTCACAAATCAATTCACAACTTGAGCCAACGCTCTTAAATGTTCAATTACCAAATTTACTTCCACAAGCCTTGTTCAACAATAGGAATATCACATAAGGCATGAACAATACAAAACGGAGTCACATATAAGGCATGAACAATACAAAACGGAGTCACATTAATCATAGTGTAAGACTCACGGGCATGGTCGACACCAACGTATAGATACTCGTCACCATGCCTATACGTCGTACTCAACAATTAACACATAGCAAATAGGACACGACTCCTAATCCCTCAAGCTAAGGTTAGACCAAACACTTACCTCGATGCCACGAACACAATTCAAGCCTCAACTACCGCTTTACCTCTTGTTTCCACCACCAATTCGCTCGTATCTAGCCACAAGTTACTTAACTACATCAGTAAATGCTAAATGAATCAATTCTAATGCATGAAAATAGATTTTCTAGAGTTTTTCCCAAAAAGTCAAAAATCGACCCCGAGCCCGCTTGGTCCAAACCCAAAATTCGGACCAAAACCTGATTACCCGTTCAACCCCGAGCCCGGATATATAATCGGTTTTGGAATCCGACCTCAATTTGAGGTCTAAATCCCCAAATTTCAATATTCTTTGGTTTTACCCAAAATTCCCAATTCCACCATGAAAACCCTAGATTCTAGGATGAAATCTTGTAAGAAGTAGTTAAGAAGTGAAAGAAATGAGTTTAAAATCACTTACTTGTGTTTTGGGGAAAGAAAGAGTGCTTGAAAAATCGCCCTTTATGTTTTAGGTTTCTGAAAATGGTAAAATAACTGAAAAGTCCTGTTTATATACTCCTCTCAGACCCTCACCGCGGACTGCATAAAAAGGGGTTGCGGCCGCGGAGCTCCACCGCGGACCGCAAAATATCGAGCGCGGCCGCGGAGGCTTGGCCTTGCTCTTCCCTGGACCGCATAAATTCCACCGCGGTGGCGGAGGCCCCACCGCGGTCGCGAGAAAGCTCTGCAGACAGCGAAGTCAGGTTCAGAGACCTGCAACTCCTCTGAACCCGCAACATCTATTTTTCTAAGTCTAAATCCACTCCGTGGCCTATCCAAAACTCACCCGAGCCCTCGGGGCTCCAAACAAAACATGCACGCAAGTCCAAAAATATCATACGAACTTGCTCGTGCGATCAAATCATCAAAATAACATCAATAACTATGAATTAAGCCTCAAATTCATGAAATCACTTAAGAACATCAAATTTTCTAATTTTCTCAAATAAGGTCCGATTTATACTAACTTGTACCGGGCTCTGGAACCAAAAAATACGGGCCCGATACCATTAATTTCATCATCTTTTATTTCTCAAAAACTCTTATATTTTCCAGAAAACAATTTTCTTAAAAAATTTATTTCTCGGACTTGGGACCTCGGATTTCACTTCCGGGCATACGCCCAAGTCCTATATTTTCCTACGGACCCTCCGGGACCGTCGAATCACGGGTCCGGGTCCGTTTACCCAAAATGTTGATCGAAGTCAACTCAATTTCATTTTTTTAAAGCAAACTCATCATTTTTCACAAATTTTCACATAATGGCTTTCCGGATACTCGCCCGGACTGCGCATGCAAATCGAGGTGAGATAAAAAGGAGGTTTTAAGGCCTCGTATCACAGAATTTATTTCTAAAACAAGTGATGACCTTTTGGGTCATCACATTCTCCACCTCTAAAACAACCGTTCGTCCTCGAACGGACATAAGAAGGAAGTACCTGAGTCGGAGAAAAGATGGGGATATCGGCTCCGCATATCGGACTCGGACTCCCAGGTCGATGCCTCAGCAGGCTGACCTCTCCACTGAACACGAACAGAAGGGAAACTCTTCGATCTCAACTTACGAACCTGCCGGTCTAGAATAGCCACTGGCTCCTCCTCATAGGACAAGTCCTTGTCCAACTGGACAGTGCTGAAATCTAACACGTGGGATGGATCGTCGTGATACTTCCAAAGCATGAACACGTGAAACACTGGATGCACGGCTGATAAACTCAGCGGTAACGCAAGTCTGTAAGCCACCTCCCCCACTCAATCAAGAATCTCAAACGGGCCAATGAACCTAGGCTAAGCTTTCCCCTCTTACCGAATCTCACCACGCCCTTCATAGGCGACACCCGAAGCAACACCCGCTCACCGACTATGAATGCCATATCACGAACCTTACGGTCGGCATAACTCTTTTCCCTGGACTGAGCTGTACGAAGCCTATCCTGAATGATCCTGACCTTGTCCAAGGCATCCTGTACTAGATCCGTACCCAACATCCGAGCCTCTCCCTGCTCAAACCACCCAACCGGCGACCGACACCGCCTACATATAAAGCCTCATAAGGAGACATCTGAATGCTCGACTGGTAATTGTTGTTGTAGGCAAACTCCGCTAAAGGCAAAAACTGATCCCACGAGCCTCCAAAGTCAATAACACAAGCCTGGAGCATATCCTCCAGAATCTGAATAGTACGCTCGGACTGCCCGTCCGTCTGAGGATGAAATGCTGTGCTCAACTCGACCTGTGTGCCCAACTCATGCTGAACTGCCCTCTAGAAATGCGAGGTAAACTGCGTACCTCGATTAGAAATGATAGACACGGGCACACCATGAAGACGAACAATCTCCCGGATATAGATCTCAGCCAACCTCTCAGAAGAATAGGAGACTGCCACAGGGATGAAATGTGCTGACTTGGTCAGCCTATCAACAATAACCCATACTGCGTCGAACTTCCTCTGAGTCCGTGGGAGTCCAACAACAAAGTCCATAGTGATACGCTCCCACTTCCACTCAGGAATCTCAATCTTCTGGAACAAACCACCAGGTCTCTGATGCTCGTACTTTACCTGCTAACAGTTCAAACACCGAGCCACATACGCAACAATATCCTTCTTCATCCTCCTCCACCAATAATGTTGCCGCAAATCCTGATACATCTTAGCGGCGCACGGATGAATAGAGTCCGGGAACTATGGGCCTCCTCTAGAATCAACTCTCGAAGTCCATCCACATTTGGCACACAAATACGACCATACATCCTCAAAACTCCATCATCTCCGACTGTGACCTGCTTGGCTCCACCGTGCTGCACTGTTTCCTTTAGGACACACAAGTGAGGATCATCATACTGTCGATCTCGAATACACTCAAATAATGAAGAACGAGCAACTGTGCAAGCTAACACACGGCTGGGCTCAGAGACATCCAACCTCACGAACTGATTGGCCAAAGCCTGAACATCCAAAACAAGCGGTCTCTCACCGACCGGAATATACGCAAGACTGCCCATACTGGCTGACTTTCTACTCAAAGTATCGGTCACCACATTGGCCTTCCCCAGATGATATAAGATTGTGATATCATAGTCTTTTAGTAACTCCAACCACCTTCTCTGCCTCAAGTTTAGCTCCTTCTGCTTGAACAAGTATTGCAAACTCTTGTGATCCGTGAACACCTCACATGACACACCATATAAATAGTGCCTCCAAATCTTCAGCGCGTGAATAATGGCTTCTAACTCTAAATCATGGACTGGATAGTTCTTCTCATGAATTTTCAACTGATATGAAGCATAAGCAATGACCTTGTCATCCTGCATCAACACCGCACCAAGTCCAATACGAGATGCGTCACAATAAACTGTATATGGCCCTAAACCTGTGGGCAAAACCAACACTGGCGCCGTAGTCAAAGCTGTCTTGAGCTCTGAAAGCTTGCCTCACACTCGTCCGACCATCTGAACTGGGCACCCTTCTGAGTCAACCTGGTCATCGGGGCTGCAATAGATGAAAACCCCTCCACAAACCGACGGTAATAGCCTGCCAAACCCAAGAAACTCCGGATCTCTGTAGCTGATGTGGGTCGAGGCCAGTTCTTGACTGCCTCTATCTTCTTCGGATCCACCTGAATACCCTCTGCTGAAACGATGTGACACAGGTATGCAACTGAACTCAACCAGAACTCACACTTCGAAAACTTAGCATACAACTGATTATCTTTCAAAGTCTGAAGAACCACTCTCAAATGCTGCTCATACTCCTCCCAGCTACGGGAATAAATCAAAATATCATCAATGAAGACGATCACGAAGGAATCCAAATAAGGCCTAAACACTCGGTTCATCAAATCCATGAAAGCTGCTGGGGCATTTGTCAATCCGAATGATATCACCAAGAACTCATAATGCCCGTACCGAATGCGGAAAGCTGTCTTAGGGACATCGGATGCCCTAATCCTCAAGTGATGGTAGCCAGATCTCAAGTCGATCTTAGAAAACACTTGGGCACCCTGAAACTGGTCAAACAAATCATCAATCCGCGGTAATGGGTACTTATTCTAGATTGTGACCTTGTTCAATTGCCGATAATCTATACACATCCTCATATATCCGTCCTTCTTCTTAACAAACAACACTGGCGCACCCCAAGGCGAGACACTAGGCCTAATAAAGCCCTTATCAAGCAAGTCTTGCAACTGCTCCTTCAACTCTTTCAACTCGGGCGGGGCCATACGATACGGCGGAATAGAAACGGGTTGAGTGCCCGGAGCCAAGTCAATATCCCTTTCGGGTGGCATACCCAGCAAGTTTGAAGAGAAAACCTCAGGAAACTCACGAACAACAGGCACAGAATCCATAGAAGGAACCTCAGCACTAGAATCACGAACGTATGCCAAATAGGCCAAACACCCCTTCTCGACCATACGCCGAGCCTTCACATATGAGATAGCACTACGGGTAGCATGACCAGGAGTCCCTCTCCACTCTAAATGAGGCAATCTCGATAAGGCTAAGGTCACAGTCTTGGCATGACAGTCCAAGATAACGTGGTAAGGTGATAACTAGTCCAGCCACAATATGACATCAAAATCAACCATATCCAAAAATAACAAATCTACTCGAGTCTCAAGACCCCCAATCATAACTATACAGGAACGATGGACACGATATACCACAATAGAATCACCTATCGGTGTAGACACATATACAGGGGCACTCAAAGGTTCACTAGGCATGACCAGATACGGTGCAAAATAAGATGACATATAAGAGTATGTAGACCCTGGATCAAATAGCACTGAAGCATCCCTACTACAAACCAGAACCGTACCTGTGATAACTGCATCGGAAGCCTCAGCCTCAGGCCTGGCTGGAAGAGCATAACATCGGGGCTGGGCCCCACCACTCTAAACTATATCTCTGGGACGGCCTGCTGCTGGCTGGCCTCCACCTCTAGCGGCCTGACCTCCACCTCTAGTACCTCTACCTCCACCTCTACCTCCACCCCTAGCTGGCTGAGCGGGATGTGGAGCACTCGGTGCCTGAACCATGGCACGGGAACCCTGATGCTGAGAGCTGCTCGATGCTCGAGGGCAAAATCTAGCAATATGACCCGTATCGCCACAAGTATAACAAGCCCTCGGCTGCTGAGACTGCTGTCCCTGATGACCTGAATGACCACCCCGAAAACTCTGGAGCGGCGGTGCACTGATAGGAGCTGGTGGTGCACTGTAGGACTGCTGATCAGAATACTGCATATGAGAACCACGGCCACCTGAAGCACCGTGCGAAACCTGAAGTGCTGAAGGAAAAGGCCTAGGAGGATGGCCTCTACCAAAAGAATCCCTACCTCCAGACGAGGCACCACTGAATCTGCCTGAATGACGAGGCCTCTTGTCAGACCCCTGACCACCCCCCCGTGATAAAACCATCTCAACCCTCCTGGCCACATTGGCTGCATCCTGAAAGGAAATCTCACTCCCCGTCTCCCTAGCCATCTGAAGTCGAATAGGTTAAATGAGTCCCTCAATGAACCTCTTCACTCTCTCTCTCTCTCTCTCAGTGGGAAGTATAAGAAGAGCATGACGGGCCAAATCAATAAACCTGGTCTCGTACTGAGTTACAGTCATAGAACCCTACTGGAGATTCTCAAACTGCCTCCGATAACTTTCCCTCTGAGTGATAGGAAGAAACCTCTCCAAAAACAACTGAGAAAATTGATCCCAAGTCAAAGCTGGTGACCCAGCTGGTCTAGCCAAACAATAATCTCTCCACCAAGTCTTGGCGGATCTAGATAAGCGAAAAGCAGCAAAGTCAACCCCATTGGTCTCCACTATCCCCATGTTCCTGAGAACCTCATGACAGCTGTCTATATAATCCTGGGGATCCTCAGAAGATGCACCGCTGAAAGTGGTAGTGAAGAGCTTGGTGAACCTGTCCAATCTCCACAAGGCATTAGCAGACATAGCTGCCCCATCACCGGTCGAGCTACCACACCTGGCTAAACTGCTCCAACTGGCTGAGCTGCTGGAGTCTGAAACTGGGGAGCCATCTGCTCCGGAGTACGGGTAGCAGGAGTCTGGGCTCCTCCTCCAACCTGAGAGACGGCTGGTGCTACAGGGAGCAAGCCTGCCCGGGTGACACTCTCCATAAGGCCCACTAGACGGACTAGAGCATCCTGAAGTACTGGGTAGCAATGAACCCCTCTGGGACCTGAGCTGGTCCTACTGGAATTGCCTGGGCTGAACCTCCTCGTCAAACTCAACCTGAGGCTCCGCCACTGGCGCTGCTGCTCTAGGCTGAGCTCTGCCTTTGCCTCGGCCTCGCCCTCTGCCCCTCATGGGAGCTGTTGCTGGGGGCTCAGGCTGCTGGTCAGTGGATGAGGAAGCACGTGTTCTCGCCATCTGCGAAAGAACAGAGTAGAAGTTCGATTAACATTGAGAAACCAAACCGCACGACAAAAAAGAATAGATGTGAAGTTTTTCCTAACTCTGTAGCCTCTAGGGGATAAATACAGACGTCTCCGTACCGATCCCTCAGACTCTACTGAGCTTGTCCGTGAATTTTGAGACCTAAGTAACCTAGAGCTCTAATACCAACTTGTCACGACCCGGATTTCCCACCCTCGGGAGTCGTGATGGCACCTACTAGTGAAAGCTAGGCAAGCCAACCAATTGAATTATTTACCTTGTTTCCATTTTAATCCGTTAACAATTAAGAATCAACATTTAATAAACAGCAGAATTTATTAAGCGGAAGACTGAATTGCAATGTTTTAATAATACTACCAATACCAATCCATAACAAAACTACCCAAGACTGGTGTCACAATTTCACGGACTGTCTAGGAGTACTACAAATAAAGGTCTGAAAAAAATAATACAACACTGTATCTGGAAATACATGAAAGAAACAGGATAAAAGATAGAAGGAGACGCCAAGGCCTGCGGACGCCTGCAGGACTACCTCGGGTCACCTGATGTACAAGGAGCAGCGATCTCATTGTGGTCTAAAAGCTATAGCATCGGGATCTGCACAAAAGAGTGCAGAGTGTAGTATTAGCACAACCGACCCCATGTGCTGGTAAGTGCCTAGCTTAACCTCGGCGAAGTAGTGACGAGGCTAGGACCAGACTACCAAACAAACCTGTGCAATTAAATCATATACAGTGGAAGAATAAAGGCAGAAATTTACTATTTAAAAGTAAAGGGGGAGAGAGACATGCTACGGGGATATCAAGTAATAACAGGAAACAAATAAATAACCGTAAGGAACACCATAACTCAAATATCAACAATAATCAGGGAATCAAGACAAGTGCACGGCATCGCCCTTCGTGCTTTTACTCTCGTCCTCACCAAATATCAATATAATCGGCACAGCATCACCCTTCGTGCTTTTACCTCACAAAATCATGGCACGGAATGATCCTTCGTGCATTATCACTCATATAAAGGCACGGAATGGTACATCGTACGGCACGACATCACCCTTCGTGCATTAACACTCTCTCACAAAATATGATGCACGGCATCTCCCTTCGTGCTTTAACACTCTCTCACCAAAACAATGCACGGCATCACCCTTCGTGCTTTAACACTCTTCCTCATCCAAACAACAATCACAAACAATAAGGTCAAGGAATTAAATAGAATCACAATAAAATCACAATAAAAATCCCGGCAAGGGAACAATATCAAAAGCAACAACATCCCGGCAAGGGAACAATATTAAAAGCAACAACATCCCGGCAAGGGAACAACATTAAAGGCAACAACATCCCGGCAAGGGAGACAATATCATAATCCTCTTCTCTTTTTCACATTTACTTCACAACTCAATTTACAACTTGAGCCAACTCTCTACAATGTTCAGTTACCAATGATACTTTCAAAATTCGATTCACAACTTGAGCCAACACTCTACAATGTTCAAATACCAATAATACTTTCACAAATCAATTCACAACTTGAGCCAACGCTCTTAAATGTTCAATTACCAAATTTACTTCCACAAGCCTTGTTCAACAATAGGAATATCACATATGGCATGAGCAATACAAAACGGAGTCACATTAATCATAGTATAAGACTCACGGGCATGCTCGACACCAACATATAGATACTCGTCACCATGCCTATACGTCGTACACAACAATTAACACATAGCAAATAGGACACAACGCCTAATCCCTCAAGCTAAGGTTAGACCAAACACTTACCTTGATGCCACGAACACAATTCAAGCCTCAACTGCCGCTTTACCTCTTGTTTCCACCACCAATTCGCTCGTATCTAGCCACAAGTTACTTAACTACATCAATAAATGCTAAATGAATCAATTCTAATGCATGAAAATAGATTTTCTAGAGTTTTTCCCAAAAAGTCAAAAATCGACCCCGGGCCCGCCTGGTCCAAACCCGAAATTCGGACCAAAACCTGATTACCCGTTCAACCCCGAGCCCGGATATATAATTGGTTTTGGAATCCGACCTCAATTTGAGGTCTAAATCCCCAAATTTCAATATTCTTTGGTTTTACCCAAAATTCCCAATTCCACCATGAAAACCCTAGATTCTAGGATGAAATCTTGTAAGAAGAAGTTAAGAAGTGAAAGAAATGAGTTTAAAATCACTTACTTGTGTTTTGGGGAAAGAAAGAGTGCTTGAAAAATCGCCCTTTATGTTTTAGGTTTCTGAAAATGGTAAAATAACTGAAAAGTCCCGTTTATATACTCCTCTTAGACCCTCACCGCGGACCGCATAAAAAGGGGTTGCGGCCGTGGAGCTCCACCGCAGACCGCAAAATATCGAGCGCGGCCGCGGAGGCTTGGCCTTGCTCTTCCGCGGACCGTAAAAATCCCACCGCGGTCGCAGAGGCCCCATCGCGGTCACGAGAAAGCTCTGCGGACCGCGAAGTCAGGTTCAGAGACCTACAACTCCTCTGAACCTGCAATGGCTATTTTTCTAAGTCTAAATCCACTCTGTGGCCTATCCAAAACTCACCCGAGCCCTCGGGGCTCCAAACCAAACATGCACGCAAGTCCAAAAACATCATACGGACTTGCTCGTGCGATCAAATCATCAAAATAACATCAATAACTATGAATTAAGCCTCAAATTCATGAAATCACTTAAGAACATCAAATTTTCCAATTTTCTCAAATAAGGTCCGATTTATACTAAATGGATTCCGATTCTTACCAAACTTCACAGATTTCACTAATTCGTTATTTCAAACTTGTATCGGGCTCCGGAACCAAAATACAGGCCCGATACCATTAATTTCATCATCTTTCATTTCTCAAAAACTCTTATATTTTCGAGAAAACACTTTTCTTCAAAAATTCATTCTCGGACTTGGGACCTTAGATTTCACTTCCGGGCATACGCCAAGTCCCATATTTTCCTAGGGACCCTCCGGGACCGTCGAATCACGGGTCCGGGTCCGTTTACCCAAAATATTGACCGAAGTCAACTCAATTCCATTTTTTAAAGCAAACTCATCATTTTTCACAAGTTTTCACATAATGACTTTCCAGATACGCGCCCGGACTGCGCACGCAAATCGAGGTGAGACAAAAAGGAGGTTTTAAGGCCTCGGATCATAGAATTTATTTCTAAAATAAGTGATGACCTTTTGGGTCATCACATGATCTGACCTAGGGTTATTTGATATTGGTTGCAAAAGTCAATGATGACAGGATCGACATGGCCCAACGTGAAAGGGTAAGTGTAAACACTTAGAAACCCTTTCACATGGGTAGTGATATCTTCCTTGGGAATCGGAATCACCACCTCTTTCTTCTCCTAATGGCAGTCTTTCTTGACCTGCTCAAGGTCACTCTCAGTTATCGAGCACATGTATCTCGACATTGGCTCACGCCAGCCAGGACAGACGAAGTTTTCTCGACTTTGAATTCGGAAGTAAGATCACACCCCACCTCGGGAACGCACTCCTCAGGGTGCGGCTCCACCGGCGTTTTATTGCCGGCCAGCCGCAATGAAGAGGCGCCCTTCTTTTGTGGAACAGTTTTAGACGTTTTTGCCATCTCTGCAAGTTGAAAGAACAAAGAAGAGAATGAGGTATGGTGTTTTGAGAGAAGGTTGATAACGAAACCTAGAGATTATGCAGCACGGAAAAGCTTGAAGGAAGCAAAAAGGTTTGAAGATTAATGCGAAGATTAAGAGTAAAGTTTTGGCAAAAGAGAAGGAAAGCACATTTATAGGAAGAAGATGACAGTTCAAAACCAATAATGGCGGACAGCAACTGACAGGCATTTAATGCCTCGATATGCGAATCGACGGGATGTTTCAG
This sequence comes from Nicotiana attenuata, assembly GCF_001879085.1. NCBI lineage: Eukaryota > Viridiplantae > Streptophyta > Magnoliopsida > Solanales > Solanaceae > Nicotiana > Nicotiana attenuata. The sequence continues at coordinate 114,328 of NW_017672263.1, read as the reverse complement.
TCACTTCCGTCGCTTACTTCATGAAGATGACGTCAGGACAGGTCGAGGTACAAAATCGAAGGTTCAATTCGTTTCTTCTCATTACACTCCAAAGAAACGAGGGGACTATCTGTATACGGTTAAAACCGGGCCTACCCGATTTTACTATTTGATCGAGGCTAGGGAATTGCATCGAAGGTCGACCTCGCGACGGATCAGACCGAGGTACAAGGATAAGGCACCGAGTTCGAGGATCGATATACCTATCGAAGAGTCGAGGCTAGTGGCGATCAAGACCAAATGAGGTAGACATCGAGCAAAGCATAATAACAGAAAGGCAAGATATTCGTGACTAGCCGAAGATCATGGCGTAAATCTCCGAACAGATCAAATCAAGGGTGGATTATTTAGTTAATCATGGGATTTGCTTCCGTAATTAGAATTGTACCATAACTAGGATTCCTCTACTATATAAAGAGGGCCCTAATCATTTTGTAACCATCTTACATTCACGCATATCAAAGCAATACAAAATTTTCTAGCTCATATTCTTGTTCATCAGTTAGTTTGTTCCTTATCTGTTTTGGGAACCGATCAGTTCGAGGGCACTTAAGCTCGAGGGCTGAATCACGTTTTAAGACTGGTTTGCTTTACCTCATTGTTAATCTTTACTGCTAATCTTTACGTTTATCAATTGATATTAGGTAAAATCATGTGTCCTTAAAACCACATTATAAGTTCACTTGTTATCCAATTTTTAGGGTAAACAACAATTCAAGGGAACATATTTTTAGAAACCCGAATGCCGAGGATGAAAAGTTAATATTGCAAGTTCATAATTGGCCATACTAATCCAAATTTGCGTGGGGGAAGTTCGCTAAGAAACGTAAAGCGTTTCCTGTTAAAAAAAAAAAAACAAATTATTTTTTAAAAATTGAATTTAAGACCTCTAGGTTAAGGTAGACAGGTTTCAAACCTCCACCCCTCCTCTTGCTGGTTAATTTAACTTCAAGAGTTACGTTGATAAGAAACGATGGTGGTTTTCTAAGTCATTATGCTTTATGGAAAAGGCACAATTAAAACTTTATGAAAGAGAAATATGATGAAAAGATTATATATGATGATGCAAGGATTTTTGCAAATCGGTCCAATCTAAAAAAGGAGTCAAAACTCGTTCAAAGAAAAAACCTTTAAGTAAGAAAGAATTTTTCTAGAAAAGAAAAAAAAGAGGGTTAGAATCTATAAATTGATGCACAATTTTTTTGAATTGTGTGCATCTTGATGCATGAATGTACGGTTCCTAAGGGATACAATTTTACCCTAATCAGCCGACTTTATCAAAAAGGATTATTTTTAATATGATAAATTCAGGTAAATTGGTGTACAATATCTCCTTAAGAAATCGGCATTTACCGATTCTTGTATGAATTCTCTAGTGAATTTGGGTTCACACTCTAGTGTGGGAAAGTAGAAAATAGATTTCTTTTTCCGTTTTTTAACTTCTATCCAATCAATTAGTTGGAGTTTTGAATTGTGTGAAAGACGAATATATAATAACATTGTTGATGCTTCTAGAGTGAGACAAAGGTTTATAAAATTCCATTCTAGTCCCAAAAGATCATCATTGGAAGTTTTGAACCATGGTTAAATCTAATTATAATATTCTTCCAATTCATTTTATATTTATGGCACATTGAGTTTAAGAAAGAGAAAACGATTTAATAAATTATCGAGAATATACTTAGAATTTATGGTCTAAATATGGGATACATTTTATTGGTGTTCATTCAAGTTAAGCTTTGTAACACAAAAGTCATTTTTTTTTTCCTTTTGTAACTTAAAAATCGTCTTTTTATAGCCTAGTTAATAAAAATATAAAAGTGACCGAAGACAATTTTTTTTTCCAAAAAAATGATGTGGCTATCCTAATTTACCTAGTAAAAGATCATATAATCAAAAGCCATTTTAACACCCATCATATAATATACCACTTTGAGTATAACTTTATTATAATATCACAAGAGCTTATAACTTTTCATTCTAAAATTGACCACTCAACCTAGTTTGCTCAAATTTATTTACTTAATCAAAAGGTAGAACATAATCAGTATATAATGTGATAACTTTTTGTATTAAGTGAGAGCAAGTGCAAGAACAAAAATATGCTGCTCATATTTGAACTTAATAAACTAAATGTAAAAACTGCTGCTCATATTTGAATTTACTGTCAAAATCATCTAGTGGCATAAAAAAAAATTATTAAACTAAACACTGTTGCTCATATTTGAATTTGCTGTCAAAATGCTGCTTATTAAGCAATACCATCCCAAAATGGGCTAAAATATTTAATTTATTTTATTAAATTAATTAGAAGATTAGGATAGCAATGTAAATTTTCCAGCCAAAAATGACATTTTCCTGCCACTTTTATAATCTTGTTAACTAGGCTATAGAAAGATTTTTAAGTTACAAAAGAAAAAAAAAAGTAACTTTTGTATTACAAAGCTTAACTTGAAAGATCGACGGTGAAATTTAACCTTTAAATATGTCATTACATTCTTATACCATAAGAGCACGTCAAATCTTATTATAGTATTACTTCCATTTCATTTTATATGACGTATTTGATTGTGCTCAGGAATTTAAGAAAGAAGAAAAGGAAAGAGCTTTGATATACCAAAAGTAGTCTTATAACATGAATCTTAAACATGTCAAGATATGCCACTAGGGTTAAAGATTTTGCTATAGAAATATATCATTTTTTTAAAAAAGATTAAAAAGAAAAGAGTGTGAGATGATGACAGGGATTAACTCTTTGGCCAATGTTATCTCCCCCTGCTATCCTTAAATATTATTAGAAAATAAGGAATTTAAATAATATATACCAATAGTGTAAATAAGGTTTTATCCTCTCAAATCATTTAAAATATATCACTAAGTAGTTTTTCATTAGAAGTGAGATATGTAATTTGAAAATAAGGTGTTATCAACATTACCTTATTTTCAAGAAATTTAAATCTTAGATTAACTCTAAACATATTTCGAGTAACTTGATAGTTTAAACTTTACTTACTAGTGTAATATTTTGCTACCCTATTAACATATATAAATTAAAGTAAAAAAAATGTGTAACCGAATCCCTGTACGCTTCTCCATCGATGGTGACAAAATAATAGTAATGATCATCAAAGGTTATGGTAAGGTGGTAAATAATTTTTTACATTTAAGTAGAGAATTAGGATTTAAGTCCTGAGAATGAAAGATTTTCGTAGGAAGTGTTTTACCTTCTATAGTCGGTTCCTGCCGTGAATTTAGATTAGTTAAATTCCAAAGTGACCATTAAACATCGAATGAAAATCAAAAGGAAGGACAAAATGAGTAGTACTAAATTTATGATATAACATATTTTTTAGGGTAAAAATTATTTACACTCTTTAGCTTTACTTTAAATATCAAACTCATCCCTCAACTTTAAACCATTGACATTCTTCCCCTGCCAACCTATATGTAAATATACTACGTTTATTATATATGATATTTTTTTATTACATATAATTTAAATCATTGTATACCTTATTATAAACTGTAATTTAAGCTCATTAAAATTATAAATAGAATTTTTTTCTTATAAATTTATTACAAAATTTATGTGTAGACAATATTTGCGTCGAGAAAATAAAATCAAGACCGAAAATATCGCAACAATCGTAGTATTTTATTTCAAATATTTGAGTGTTACAATCTCTATGATTCCTCTGATTTTACTTTTCAGTAGTAAGTAAATTCAAGAGCCTTTGAGCTTGATCTTGAATATGTATTTGTTGCCTCGAACGATGATCTTGTTCTTGAGCTTAAGCTTGATTGCTTGACCTTGACCTTGATTTGTTCTTCGTTCTTGAACTTGAACTTGATTTCTTCTTCGTTCTTAAGTTTGAACTTGATTTCTTGAACTTGAACTTGAAGCTTGAAACTTGTGGAGGAATTTGCAGCGTTTGATCCACGAGCTCTTTCTTGCTTCTTGTTATAACTTCTGGTGTGCTTTCTGAGTTATAAAGACCCCTATTTATAGTTGTAGAAGGGAGGAGTTGTGATAAGAACAAACTCTTTCCGACCAATCAAATTGAAGTGTGACATGGCCGCATTTAATTGGCCAGAACATGTCACTTGCACACGTAGCGCGGTTTCATTGGCCTTTCAGTATGACTGGGCATGCCTTGTCATTTTGAAACGTGGCATGGTCCTATTGACTCTTCCGCTTGACTTGGCGTGCCACGTCATTTGACACGTGGCACCAAACTAGGCCTCTAGGAATATGGCATCTTGGGCTTAATGAAGTGCGCTCATCACTTTAAGCCCAATTAAATGGGCTAGCCCAATGGATTAAGACTTATTTATTTAATCCATATATATTGGACTTATATAATTAATTCAATTATATTAGCCCATAATATTTATTTGGACTAGTATATTTAAAATATAGTCCAAATTATTTATTGAATTTAAATTCAATAAATTTTACATGCCTACATTATGTTTATTTTTATGTCTATTATTTTAATATAACACGCATTATTTATATTTTCTTAGTGAAAGAGCAATAAACTCATACAAGAGGATTAAGAAATATCAAATTTTGGATTTGAACTTGTGATTCAAATAATTTTCAACCCCTTTACCACTATAATAAAAAAATCTAATTGCAAGGGAATTTAGCAACTTTTATATAACTAAAAGATTTTCTATTTGCCCCATTTGCATCGTCAATTTTCTATCAAGGGGATTCAATTGAACCATCTTATTTCCTTTAGCTCTGCCCCAGCACTTTCTTTCTTATTTGAGCATATAAATTTTTGAGTTATGATTGTCATTAATAAAATATTTAAAATTTAAAATTTAAAATATCAATAGATTATCTTTAGGAATTGTTATAAAAATACCTCTATATTTTGATAATTCAAAATTTTTATTACATGAGTTGAGTATATATTTGTAGGTTTTGTCACTATTTAATTCTCAATTGTGTAAATAGGTTTTTGAGTTGTTATTGCTATTAACAAAATTGCATATAGCAAATTAATTTATTTTATCTTTTTTTTGCCTCATTAGTTTTAAAATTCAAGTCATTAAAAATATGCTTGATTATTATTTTTATTTTTTTTCCTTTTTAAAATGAGATTTAGTTGTTGTATAAGTAAATTCATAGGATTGTATACGGTCGAAATCAGGTATGCCTCGACTTCGTAGGCTCGAGGAGTTGATTCGAGAATAAGCTCAAAATGGACCTGGCTAGAGCCCGGTGGCGGGGTATAGAACTTGAGGATCAAAGTGCTCGATGAAAACCAAGGCCGAGTATGACCAACCTGGAGTAAGGCATTATAACGAAATGGCGAGATATTAGCAACCGGCCAAAGGTCTCGGCGTAAATCTCGCAATAGATCATACCAAGCGGTTATCGGCACCAATCACGGGATTTATTTTCGTAAATAGAAGTGTAACTTATTTAGGATTCCCCTATTATATAAAGAGGAACCCATTCATTTGTAAGACACGTTTTTTGACTGATAAGACAATACATACACTTTATTCTCTAGCTATTTATTCACTGTTCATCAGAGTTGCTTTGTAACTTGCTATTCCTACTATTCCACCTCGAGGCCGTCATAGCTCGAGGACGAGATTTGGCTTGCGCACTGGTTTGACTTATTTTATTCTTCAATTTATATATTTAATTCCTTGGTTATCAATTGGTATTGGATTAAATCACATATCCTTAAATCCATGATATAAGATTAATTGTTACTCGGGTTTTAGGGTAAACAATTTGGCGCCCACCGTGGGGCTAAGGATAATAGTGATTTTTTCAGTGCTGATTTTCATAACACACGTTATTTTCACACTTGTTCTTGTCAAGAATTTTTGTTCTCAGGTTAAAACATGTCTAACTCACAAAACGCACCCGTACATGATGAGGATGGTCTTGGATTTCACGTGGAAAATGATAACATAATTACTCTAAGAGTGTTCAGGCCTTATTTGGATTCGTTGGTGATGGTCTTCATTGATGATATATTGGTATATTCCCGCAGCCAGGAGGAGCACGAGCAGCACCTTAGAGTGGTTCTTCAAACTCTGAGGGGTATTCAGTTATATGCAAAGTTCTCCAAGAGTGAGTTCTGGTTGTGTTCAGTTGCATTTCTGGGCAATGTTGTGTCAGTAGAGAGTATTCAAGCTCAGGGCCTTATGCAGTTTATTGTGATGCTTCCCGTGATGGGCTTAGAGCAGTGTTGATGCAGGACGGCAAAGTCATTGCCTATGCTTCGAGGCAGTTGAAGATTCATGAGAAGAACTATCCGGTTTATGATTTGGAGTTGGCAGCCATAGTTCACGCATCAAAGATTTGGAGGCTTTAGCTGTACGGCGTGGCATGTGAGGTGTTCACGGATCACAAGAGTCTTCAATATTTGTTCAAGCAAAAGGAGTTGAATTTGAGGCAGAGGAGGTGGTTGGAGTTGTTGAAGGATTATTTCATTCACCATTCTATATCATCCGGGGGAAGGCCAATGTGGTGGCCGAGACATTGAGTAGGAAGTCAGCCAGTATGGGCAGTCTTGCTTATATTCCGGTCGGTGAGAGGCCGCCTGCTTTGGATGTTCAGGCTTTAGCCAATCAGTTCGTGAGATTGGATGTTTCTGAGCCCAGTCGCGTGTTAGCTTGCACAGTCGCTCGTTCTTCATTATTGGAGTGTATCCGTGATCGGCAGTTTGACGATCCCCATTTGTGTGTCCTTAGAGACACGGTGCAGCGTGGAGGTGCCAAGCAGGTTACCATAGATGCAGATGGAGTTTTGAGATTGCAGGGGGCGAGTTTGTGTGCCCAATGTCGATGGGATTCGAGAGTTGATCTTAGCGGAGGCCCATAGTTCTCGGTATTCTATTCACCCGGGCGCCGCAAAGATGTATCAGGATTTGCGGCAGCATTTTGGTGGCATAGAATGAAGAAAGATGTTGTGGCATATGTGGCGCGGTGTTAGAATTGTCAACAGGTTAAGTATGAGCATCAGAGGCCTGGTGGTTTATTTCAGAGGATCGAGCTTCCCGAGTGGAAGTGGGAGAGGATCACTATGGACTTCGTTACTAGACTTCCGTTGACCCGGAAGAAGTTCGACGCAGTTTGGGTTATTGTAGATAAGCTGACCAAGTCAGCGCATTTCATTCCTGTGGCAGTCTCCTATTCATCCGAGAGGTTAGCTGAGATCTATATCCGGGAGATTGTTCGCCTTCATGGTGTGCCGGTATCTATCATTTCATACCGGGGCACGTAGTTTACCTCGCGTTTCTGGAAAGCATTTCAGCGAGAGTTAGGCACCCAGGTGGGGTTGAGCACAGCGTTTCATCCTCAGACGGACGGTCAGTCCGAGCGGACTATTCAGATTTTGGAAGATATGCTCCGAGCTTGTGTTATCGACTTTGGAGGTTCGTGGGATCAGTTTTTGTCTTTAGAAGAGTTCGCCTACAACAACAGCTACTAGTCCAGTATTCAGATGGCTCCATATGAGGCGTTGTATGGTAGGCGATGTCGGTCTCCAGTCGGATGGTTTGAGCCGGGGGAGGCTCGGTTATTGGGTACAGATTTAGTTCAGGAGGCCTTGGATAAGGTCAAGATCATTCAGGACAGGCTTCGTTTGGCTTAGTCGCGGCAAAAGAGTTATGCAGATCGTAAGGTTCGGGATGTAGCTTTCATGGTTGGTGAGCGGGTATTGCTCCGAGTGTCGCCTATGAAGGGCGTGATGAGATTTGGGAAGAAGGGCAAGCTTAGCCCTAGGTTCATTGGTCCATTTGAGATTCTCGACCGCGTGGGAGAGGTGGCTTATAGGCTTGCCTTGGCGCCTAGCTTGTCAGTCGTGCATCCAGTTTTTCACGTGTCCATGCTTCGGAGGTATCACGGTGATCCAGCCCTCGTGTTAGATTTCAGCATTGTCCAGTTGGACAAGGATTTGTCTTGTGAGGAGGAGCCGGTAGCTATTCTAGACCGCAGGTTCGTCAGTTGAGATCCAAGAGTCTTCCTTCTGTTCGTGTTCAGTGGAGAGGTCAGCCTCCTGAGGCATCGACCTGGGAGTCCGAGTCCGATGCGGAGCCGTTATCCTCATCTTTCCCGACTCGGGTACTTCTTTCTTTTGTCCGTTCGAGGACGAACGGTTGTTTTAGAGGTGGAGAATGTGACGACCCAAAGGGGTCATCACTTGTTTTCTTATTCATTCTGTGCTTCCGAGGCCTTGAAAACCTCATTTAGGGTTGCCTCGATTTGCGTGCGCAGTCCGGGCGCGTAGCCGGGAAGCTTAAATATGAAATTCCGTAAAAATGCTAAGTTTTGATATTAAAATGAATAAATTTGACTCTGGTCAACATTTTGGGTAAACGGACCCGGACCCATGATTTGATGGTCCCGGAGGGTCCGTAGAAAAATATGGGACTCGGGCGTATGCCCGGAATCAAATTCCGAGGTCCCAAGCCCGAGAAATAAATTTTTGAGTAAAATTGTTTTTCTGAAATTATTAAGGAAAATTGAAATGAAAATCGATTAGAACGTGTTGGTATCGGGCCCGTATTTTGGTTCCGGCGCCCGGTACAGGTCTTATATGTGACTTAAGATATTTCTGTGAAATTTGGTTGAAATCGGACGTCGTTTGACGTATTTCGGACTATAAGTTCTAAATTTGAAAATTTATGAAGTTTGAAGAAAAACTATTGGTTTTGAGGCTTGATTCATTGTTTTTGATGTTATTTTGGCGATTTGATCGCACGGTTGAGTTCGTAGGATGTTGTTGAGTCAGTGTGTGTGATTGGTTAGGAGCCTCGGGGGCTCGGGAGTGTTTTCGGAGGTGTTCGGGGTGGTTTTGAACTTAGAAAAAGTTGCAGAAAAATAGGCTCCAGCTGTTGCAGAAAAACCTTCTTCGCGATCGCGGAGCATCACCCGCGTTCGCGATGCCTTTGATTTTCTTCCTTCGCGATCGCGTATCTCTTCACGCGTTCGCATAAGCCAAGCTTGGGACCCCAGTAATTTCCTCTTCGCGTTCGCATTAACATGTTCGCGAACGCGTAGCCTTGTAGCCTTCTTCATCGCGTTCGCGTGGGCCTTCACGCGTTCGCATAGACCTAAATCCTGGACCCCAGCCTTTTCTCTTCGTGTCCTCCCCAATCGCGAACGCGATGCTCAGTTAGGTCAACCCTTCGCGAACGCGGCTCCCTTCCCGCGAACGCGAAGGGCAAATTTTGCCCAGTTAAATGTTAATTTTCAGAAACAATAGCTACGGGATTCCTTCAAAAATACACGAACTCCCTTCTTCTCCAAGCACTTAGACGTCCATTGAAGCCTCCTTTCTTCAAGACCACTTAGGTTAGTAAATTCCAACTTGTTTTCTTCATTTTCCATCATTATTAATCAAACTCCAAGGCTTAAATCATGTAATTTAAGGTGTAAATTGGGAGAAATGGGTAGAACTAGGGCTTTTCAATTTTCTTTGATTTAGACCTCGTTTTGGGGTCGAATTTGAAAACAAATTGTATATTCGGGCTCGTGGGGGAATGGGTGACATGGAATTGGTTCGAACCTCGGGTTTTGACCAAGCGGGCCCGGGGTCGATTTTGGAATTTTTGGGAGAAAGCTTAGAAATTCATATTTAGGCATTGGGTTTAGTTTGTTTAGCTATTATTAATATTGTAAAGTTATTATTTCATAGATTTGCCCGAGTTGGAGCCGAATTCGAGGGGTAAAGCTATACTAGAGGCTTGAGTTGAGTTTGGAGCATTCGAGGTAAGTGTTTGGTCTAACCCTAGCTTGAGGGAATAGGAGTAGAGTCTTATCTGTTAATTGCTATTTGTCGAGTACGGTGTATAGGCATGGTGACGAGTATCTATACATTGGTGTCGAGCACGACCGTGAGTCCTAATTTGCTAAATTGTCGAATTGGTAATTGTTATTTATGAGGAACTGGTTAGAAATCTTTAACATTGAGCCACTAATTGTTGAGACTAAGTGTGGATTTAATTGTGGTAAGTAGAGATTAAATGAGTTTGGTTATAGCTGGATCCCCCTTGCCGGGATGGTTTATTATATTATCTTGTTCCATTGCTGGGATAGCTTATTATAACATCTTTCTCCCTTGCCGGGATTATATTGTATATTGTGCTGTATGAAATGGGATCGTGTGGCACGCCGACCACGAGATATTATGAAATGGGATCGTGTGGCATGCCGACCACGAGATATTATGAAATGGGATCGTGTGGCACGCCGACCACGAGATATTATGAAATGGGATCGAGTGGTACGCCTACCACGTGATATTATGAAATGGGATCGAGTGTTACGCCTACCACGTGATATTATGAAATGGGAGCGAGTGGTACGCCTACCACGTGATATTATGAAATGGGATCGAGTGGTACGCCTACCACGTGATATTATGAAATGAGATCGAGTGGTACGCCTACCACGTGATATGATGAATTGGGATCGTGTTGCACGCCTGCAACGAGAAAAAATTGAAACAAGTGAAAGTGGTTTGTTTTCCCTTATTCTGTGTTAGAAGAGATCAGATGTAGTTTCTTTTGTTATCCCTAACATTCGGTTTTATCTGCTACCCCATAAGTATGTTCCCCCTCCCAGCTTTAATTGTTTACTTTCCGCTATTACTTTGTGGTACTTGTATATATATATATATATATATATATATGCACAGGTTTATCTGGTAGTCTGGTCTAGCCTCGTCACTACTTCGCCGGGGTTAGGCTAGGCACTTACCAGCACATGGGGTCGGTTGTGCTGATGCTACACTCTGTGCATCTTTTTGCACAGATCCAGGTGTTGGAGCAGCATTTGAGTAGCAGTAGCATTCTGGGAGCGAGCCTTTAGTCCGGAGATTTCCAAGGTAGCTTGCTGGCGTCCGCAGACCCGGAGTCCCTTTCTATTTTACTCAGTTTGTTATCATTGTACCGAAACAGACAGTCTTATGTTTCATTCAAACCTTGTATTTAGTATTCTGTAGAAGTTCGTGAGTATTTTGACACTAGTCTTGGGTAGAGGATTAGTTAAATTTCCGCATTTCTTTCAGTTAACTATATTTGAGACTTTCGTTTTATTATTAAATGTTTCATTATTTCTAATATTGTCGTGTTTTGTTAAAGGAGGTAATTGATAATTGGCTTGCCTAGCTCCTATTAGTAGGCGCCATCACGACTCCCGAGGGTGGAAAATCCGAGTCGTGACACGGGGTGCCACCAGCTAATCTCGGGGGAATACCAATTGAGGTCGTCGATCCAATCGATATCAGTTCGCACGTTGCTTTGAATGTGGATTTAGGCGCAGACCCCGAAGGGAGTGTACGCAGGGAAGGGCGATCTGGTGGCCAAAGAACACAAGGTGTAGGAGACGGGGGAGTTAGTCTCCAGGTATTATTCGAGATGCTACAGGCTCAGCAGGCTGCTATTGCTCAGCTTCAAAGTCAACATAGAACTCCGAGTATGGTCGAACCAGAGATCACTCGCCGTATCGAGCCACTGCCAGAAAGGTCGAAAGGTAACAGATCAGGGACTGATCCTAAAATTATGAAGATGCTCGAGGAGGTCACCAAAAGAAACGAGTTAAGAGAGAAGATAATCGAGATAATGATAAAAAGTGGAAACATACAACTCCCGAGTTGATCAGATACCGAGGGCACCCCCGATCTTAAAAGGTGTGGATACAAAAAAGTTCGTGTAAAAGCCTTCCTCAGAGTGCAGCTCTGAAGCCCATTCCTAAGAAGTTCCGTATGCCAGAAATACCTAAATACAACGGGACAACCGATCCTAATGAACATATCACTTCGTACACATGCGGGATTAAAGGAAATGACTTAAATGATGAAGAGATCGAGTCGGTTTTGTTGAAAAATATTTGGGGAAACTTTGTCAAAGGGAGCAATGATTTGGTATCACAACCTGCCACCGAATTCCATCGACTCATTTGCCATGTTAGCAGACGCCTTCGTGAAGGCGCGAGGCCATAAAGGTCGCAACAAGGAAATCGGACGTTTTTAAGATAAGACAGAGGGGTGATGAAATGCTGAGGGAGTTCGTATCCCGATTTCAAATGGAACGCATGGAGTTGCCACCGGTCACAGATGATTGGGCCGTTCAAGATTTCACCCAAGAGTTGAACGAGCGAAGTTCGATAGCATCACGACAGATGAAACAAAACTTGGTCGATTATCCAGCTGTAACCTAGCTTGATGTGCACAATTGATATCAATCGAAGATCAGGGTTGAGGACGACCAATTAGGAGCCCCTTCCGGTTCAGTACATCCAAACAGGTTAGCAGTTAAAACCCAGAGGGACGTCGACAGGGAACCAAGGTCAAACAGGGAGCGATATCAACCATATATCGCGGATCAAAGGAATAATGGCTCGAGACGCAATCCCCACCCCCCCGGAATGATCGAAGGAACGATCGAGGATAAAATTCTCGGGGACATATGAGTAAAAACGGTTTAGATAAGCATGTCGATCCCATGGAGGCATCTTGATTATCGGAATATAACTTTAGGTTGATGCATCAGACATTGTATCGGCAATCGGAAGGATCAAAGATACTAGACGGCCCAGACCCATACAAATCGATCCTTCCCAAAGAAACCCTATTTGATGTGCAAATATCATGGCACGCATGGTCACAAAACCGAGGATTACAGGCAATTGAGGGAGGAGGTAGCCCGTCTATTCAACGAGGGCTATCTTTGAGAGTTCCTCAACGATCGAGCCAAGAACCATTTCAGAGACAGAGATGCCAATAGGAAAAATGAAGAGGAAGAACCGCAGCATGTCATTCATATGATCGTCGGCGAGTTCGATATTCCACAAGGGCTCGTATTCAAACGCACTAAGGTATCAATTACTAGGGAGAAGCGGACCCGGGATTACGTGCCCGAGGGTTCCTTATCATTCAACGATGAGGAAGCAGAACGCATTTCTCAACCACACAACGGCGCTCTAGTAATTTCTATCTTATTAAATAAAGCTCAAGTTAACCGTGTTTTAGTGGATCTAGGTAGTTCGGCTAACATCATCTGGTTGAGGGTCGTGGAGAAACTCGGCTTACAACATCAAATTGTGCCCGTAGCTCGGGTCTTAAATGGCTTCAACATGGCCAGTGAAACAACTAAAGGTGAGATTACTCTACCGGTGAACGTGACTGGAACCATTCAAGATACCAAGTTCCACGTGATCGAGGGCGACATGAGGTACAATGCCCTACTCGGGAGGCCTTGGATCCACAACATGAGGGCAGTTCCCTCGACTCTTCACCTGATAAAATTCCAGACGTCGGAAGGCGTTAACAGCATGCTGCAAAGGAAATGTTTGCAGTTGACGAGGTAATATCGGTATCAACTTTATCAACCTAGGAAAGGTCGAGCATCAAAGGTAAACAAGAAACCAAATAGCAATCACAGCCACCAGCCTCAACCGAACCGGGAAAGCAGGAGATAGAAGAAGAAAATGAGGATTTTCGGACCCCTCGAACCTTTATTGTACCCAAAGACTCCGACGCCACCAAATCAACGGTCGAGGAGCTGGAACAGGTTATATTGATCGAGTACCTGCCCGAGCGAAAGGTATACCTGGGAATGGGGTTAACCCCCGAACTCAGGAAAAACCTTATTCAATTTCTTATTGATAACATGAATTGTTTTGCTTGGTCCTATCAGACATGACACAGATCCCACCGGAAATAACAACGCATCGGCTAAGCCTTGACCCCAGGTTCAAACCGGTGAAACAAAAGAGAAGGCACAGTCCGAGGTAAAGCATGCATTCATAAAGGACGAGGTAACTAAACTTCTCAAAATAGGGTCCATTCGGGAGGTAAAATATCCCGAATGGTTAGCCAATGTAATCGTAGTCCCTAAAAAGGGAACAAACTTAGAATGTGTGTAGATTACAAGTAACATCGATCGCATGATCGATGCCACGGCTGGCCACGAGATCCTTACCTTTCTCGACGCCTATTCCGGGTACAATCAACTTCAGATGAACCTAGAAGACCAAGAGAAGACCTCATTTATCACCAAGTATGGAACATATTGTTACAATGTAATGCCATTCGGGCTAAAAAATGCAGAGATACTTACCAACACCTAGTAAATAAGATGTTCGAAGAACAAATAGGTAAGTCAATGGAAGTTTATATTGATGACATGCTAGTTAAGCCCCTACGCGCAGAGGACCATTTGGCTCATTTGCAGGAAACGTTCGAGATTTTGAGAAAATATAACATGAAACTCAACCCCGAGAAATGTGCTTTCGGGGTCGGCTCGGGCAAGTTCCTAGGATACATGGTGTCAAATCGGGGGATCGAGATCAACCCCGATAAAATCAAGGCCATCGAAGACATCACCATCGTGGAAAGCGTAAAAGTCGTGCAAAGGCTAACTGGGCGGATAGCTGCTTTACGCTGATTTATCTCGAGGTCATCGGATCAAAGCCACAGATTTTTCTCTTTGCTCAAGAAGAAGAATGATTTCACCTGGACCCCGGAGTGTCAACAAGCTTTAGAGGAACTAAAACGATACCTATCAAGCCTACCATTGTTGAACACCAGATGAGAAACTCTACTTATATTTAGCGGTGTCGGAAATCGCGGTAAGTGGTATCCTAGTTCGAGAAGACCAAGGTACTCAATTTCCCATTTACTATGTAAGTCGAATGTGAAGGGGTCCGGGCTATGGGACCTTTTCACAGATGGTGCTTCTAATGTGAAGAGGCCTGGGCCGGGCATCGTTTTGAAGCCACCTACAGGTAAAACTATTAGGCAGTCTATCAAAACTTCTAGGTTGACTAATAATGAGGCCGAGTACGAGGCCATGATTGCAGGTCTTGAGCTAGCTAAAGGCTTGGGGGCAGAAGACAATTAAGCCAAGTGTGACTCTTTATTGGTGGGGAACCAAGTAAACAAAAGCTTTGAAGTTCGAGAGGATAGAATGCAAAGGTATTTGGACAAGCTACATGTAACTTTGCACCGCTTCAAGGAGTGGACTCTAGATCATGTACCTCGAGAACAAAACAGTGAGGCCGATGCACTTGCAAATTTGGGATCATCAGTCGAGGAAGATGATATTATCCCAGGGACTGTCGTCCAATTATCGAGACTGTGGTCGAGGAGGGTCATGCCGAGATAAATTCTACAAGCTTGACCTGGGATTGGAGAAATAAATATAGTGAATATTTAAAGAATGGAAATCTCCCATCATACCCTAAAGAGTCGAGGGCCCTACGAACCAAATCTGCTCGGTTCACCTTGGATGAAGATGGAACATTATACAGAAGGACGTTCGATGGACCATTGGCGGTATGTTTAGGGCCTGGGAACACCGATTATGTTTTACGAGAGATCCACGAAGGCACTTGTGGAAACCACTCCGGCGCCGAATCTTTGATTCGCAAAATCATTAGAGCAGGATATTACTGGGATAACATGGAAAAAGACACTAAGGAGTTTGTTCGAAAATGTGATAAATGTCAATGGTTTGCACCGATGATTCATCAGCCCGGAGAGCAACTTCATTCAGTCCTATCCCTATGGCCATTCATGAAATGGGGGATGGACATCGTCGGCCCTCTGCCAACGGCCCCAGGTAAAGCTAAATTCATTTTGTTTATGACTGACTACTTTTCTAAATGGGTGGAAGCACAGGCTTTCGAGAAAGTTAGAGAAAAAGAAGTTATAGATTTCATCTGGGATCAAATCGTGTGTCGGTTCGGGATACCTGCTAAAATCGTATGCGACAACAGAAAGAAATTCATCGGCAGCAAGGTAATGGAGTTCCTCGAAGAACACAAAATAAAAAGAATCTTATCGATGCTGTAACACCCAAGCGGAAACGGACAGGCCGAATCAACAAACAAGAATATCATTCAAAACTTAAAGAAAATGTTGAGCGACGCTAAGGGGAAATGGAGAGAAGTTCTACCCGAAATTATTTGGGCGTATCGAACGACAACGAAGTCCAACACAGGGGCAACCCCGTTCTCCTTAGTATATGGCTCCGAGGCCTTAATTCCAGTCGAGGTCCGGGAACCTTGCCCCAGATTTCGACATGCAACGGAGGAATCAAATCACGAGGCCATGAATACTAGCCTCAAACTATTGGATGAAAAACGAGAAGTTGCGCTTGTTCGGATGGCTGCATAGAAGCAAAGAATCAAGAGATATTGCAATAGAAAAGCCAACCTTCGCCACTTCGGAATCGGGGACTTAGTTCTAAGGAAAGTCACCTTCAATACTCGAGACCCAAACGAAGAGAAACTAGGCCCGAATTGGGAAGGACCATATCAAGTCATCGGTGTCATCGGAAAGGGATCTTACAAACTTGGCACGATAGACGGCGAACAATTGCCAAACAATTGGAATGTATCACTACTCAAACGATAAAATTTCTAAGGTATGACTTTCTCCCTTTTCCATTTGTATTTGATACTAACTTATTGCAGGTGTTAGATCGAGGCTTCAAGAAAACTCTTCAACACGAAGATCTTACGTTTTAAAGCACGCGTTGCACTCTTTTTCCCTCAGATCGGTTTTTATCCCGAATAGGTTTTTCCGGCGAGGTTTTTAACGAGGCAACAATTATGTGCTACCTGAGAAAAATTAAACAGTATCCAAGGCTTCTTTTCAATCAACCTCGAATACTGGGGGGCATCACCCTCGGAGGTTATATTTTCGAGAAAAATACTTCACGTCAAAGGGTCTTTATAGGGAAACTTTGTAATGGGCCAAACGGTCAAATGAACCGTGTCCATATAGATTAGTCGAGCCCCGATGGCAAAACATGTACGCATGTATAAGTTATTTAAAGAAGCATTCTTTCTATATCAAACACTTTGTGTCTCAAAGAAAAATTTGCTACTATACGAGCTCCATACTTATGATTTTGTGAGAAATGGCTCAAGAACCGAGCGCAAACATACTTCGAACACTCGGGGACTGCATGATCGAATTATCTAAATTCGAAGCCACAAGACCTCAAAGAGGCACCCCTCGACATATAGTCCAAGGCCATCATACTCGGGGACTGATATTTCGAACAAGTTCAAAATGTTATCGGGTAATAAGTCCAAAAGGCATACCCGAAATCTACGGCCAAAATAACGCGGCTTAGAGACGTCCGAATCCCGCAATAACAATAGGCCTTCAAATACTTTGAAAAAACCGGTTAAAAGGCTATCCCCGACAAAACGATTAAAAAAGGGCTTTGATAAAATCAGCCCTCGAAAAACCTTAAGAGGTATCAAATTTTCATAACACAAACGTGCTAAGGCACAAAAAGCAAAGGGGTCTCAATCGGCATCGGACCCTCAAAAAACCAATGGGTAAAAAAAATACATGCTAAGGCATGAAGAAATTTTTACTAAGTCTTTTAAGCCGAAAATGGGGAAATAATAGCCATCTTTTAAAGGCCATATCGGCCTAACCTGAAAGAACCTAAGGGCCAAAACATTTAGAGTTCGAGACCTTGTTCTCACTCAACTCGAACCTAAGGGTCTCACTATTCCGAGCTCGAATAAAATCGACTTGAATATAGCTCGAGGATTCATCATAAAACCTTAAGAGGTATTCTATTATAAGCTCAAAACTTGCCCATTATTTACTAAAAAAACTGAGGGTT
Source organism: Nicotiana attenuata (assembly GCF_001879085.1). NCBI lineage: Eukaryota > Viridiplantae > Streptophyta > Magnoliopsida > Solanales > Solanaceae > Nicotiana > Nicotiana attenuata. The sequence goes on along the minus strand of NW_017672263.1, from coordinate 96,653 downwards.
TGTTTTACCCTGAGTTCGAGCTAATGCTCACTCAATTATTGAAGTTATAACAACAAAAAATTTCGCAAGGCAAAAACAAAGCAGACTTTACCGCGGATCGGAATAGATCGGAAAGAAAGGGAAATTTTTATATATAGAAGGTATTTACAATGCCCACGAGGGGCCTTACACAAAAAACAAAATCCTAAGGGCCTAGTCCATATTGGGAGCCGCATCTTTGGGAGCCATATCTTCGGGATCCGCTTCTTCGGGGACCTCACCTTCATCTCCTCCGCTCTCGGATCCACCTGCAGAGTCTTCATCATCAGAGAGTAAAGCTGCAGCCTCGTCCTCCAAAGCTTTCGCATTCTTGATATCGGTTGAGAGGTCAAAACCACGAGCATGCACTTCCTTGAGAGTCTCTCTCCGGGATTTTCACCTGGCATGATCGACAGCACACAACAATTTGACTTCAGAAGCAATAGAGATCTCATGTGCCCGAATATTGGCGGCTTCAGCGTCAGCTCGGTAAGAGGCCACAAGTGCCTCCACCTCAGATTTAGCCTTTGCAAGCTCGCGGCCAACTTAGCCTCGAGCTCCTCAATCTTCTGGATCCGGGACTGTCTTTCCCCCTTCACATTTTGAAGTTGGCATTCGACCGAAGTCAGCTGGTCCCAAAGTGCGTCCTTCTCCGAGGAAAGATGATCCATATGTTGTTTCTACCCTAGGGTCTCGGCCTCTTTCGTCTTGACCTCCTCTCGAAGCTGTTCCGCCAACTCGCCCTTTTGCCGGCCTGCAAAGTCAAAATGTTAATCGCCAAGTCAAATGAATATGTAACAAATTCCCAAAAGATTACATTACCTTCTCGATGAGCTCAGTCTGTTCTCGATGAGCCCTCGTCAGTTTGGCTCAGAGGTCCCTGATCTCCTCCTCTTTTTGGACGTAGAGGAGTTTGAGGAAGTCTCTCTCCTTCACGAGCTTCTTAATTCGGCCTCACATCGGGTCAGCTCAGCTCGAGATTTGAGAAACGCTTCTTGATGGAGCGTCATGGCCTTCACACAAAGGAAAAAAGGCAGACTTGGAAAAATGAGAATAAACCACAAGCATAATTATGGAATCAGAAACTTACTTGTTTAAGAAGCCGCTGGGCCTCGTCAAAAATAAACGAAGCATCCGGGTCGGGACCATCTTCGTCCCCTGCGAAGCACCCCTGGAAAATATCATTCCCTTCGTGGGCCGTCCCCACGTCGGGAGTCTTCATAGCCCGAGCATCTCGGAACTGCCCTTCGGAGAATGTAGGGCTAGGCGGCGATTCATCTATATTAATTATCCCAAGTGAATCACTTGGGACATTCTCTTCTCTTTGAGGGGCCTCGGAATTAGACCCTTCAAGCATACCCGTCAGTCGTTCTTCACGGCGAGGTGCGCTTTTATCAACCGATGTCTCGGGGACTCTGCTCGGATTTCCCTCTGAGATTTCTTAGGTTAGAGATTGAACCGCATCAACCACCACCGGTTCAGCGGCCTTTGAAGCTTCAGTGTTACCCCTCTTCCTAGCTACCAGCAAGCAATCAGCATCCTCTCCTTCTTCCTCCTCCTCCCGAAGTTGTTGAACCACATCAGCAGACAGGGCTGCAGGTTCGACCCTCGGTTTCTGAACCTTACTTTTTCTGGGCTTTGGGGTATTTGGAGGCGAAGATCTTTTCCTCTTCTTCTCTTCGATTGGTCTCGGGAGCTCCTCTTCACCAGGCGGAGGCAGCCTCATAACAACATTGTCTCCGAGGCCTGCATGAGTAGAAACTAAGTATTTTACAGAGAAGCATCAACATGTGAACAAAGGAACTCACCGTGGTTTTTAGCTTCCCACAGATCCCTGGCCAAATCACCCCAACAGTGCTCAGCATGTGAAGAAGTTGAGGCTAGTTGTCGAACCCAACCTTCGAGGCCCGGAATCGCACCAGGAAACCAAGGGGAAGCTGCACAATGAGAAAGAAATTAGATCGAATGAGAATAAAGAAGGCAAAATAGCAAACATCATCGATGGAGTTGTACTTACGTTTCATATTCCATTCCTCGGGCAATGGCCTTCTTTTGGCGAGGATTAGGTCAGAGGTCTTGATTCGGACGAACCGGCCCATCCATCCTCGGTCCTTATACTCATCAATGCTCGAGAATAGCGCCTTCGTGGACCGACGCTGGAGCTTTATTAACCCACCTTGATAAAGGCGAGGGCTGTATAACCTGATCAGATGGTTGAGGGTAAAAGACATCCCCTTGAACTTGCTCGAAAAATAACTGAGCAAAATGACAATGCACCAAAAAGAGGGGTAGATCTGGCCAAGGGTTACCCGATATTGGTGATAGAAATCGAGTATGACCGGATCTACGGGACCTAATGTGAAAGGATAGGTATACACACTTAAGTACCCCTTTCACATGGGTAGTGATGTCCTCCTCAGGGGAAGGAATCACCACCTCCTTGTTTTCCCAATTGCAGTCCTCCTTCACGCGCTCGAGATCGTCTTCAGATATCGAGCAGATGTATCGGGACATGGGCTCACATCGGCCTGGAACTGATGAAGGTCTTTCGGCTTTGAAATCGAAAGACAGCTCGCATGGACCAGGAATGCACTCCTCGATGCGAGGCTCCACTGGCGTTTTATCACCGGCCGACCGCGATGAGGAGGCTTTTTCTTTCTGAGGGACAGTTTTAGATGTTTTAGCCATCACTATTGTGGAATTCAAGAAAAGAGAAGAAGTTGATGTTATGACAAACACAAATTGAAGAGGAGGATGGACTTAAAGAAAATTGAGAAGCTTGTAGAGATTTGGGAAAAAGTTTTGGAAGTAAAGATTGTAAAGATTGAGAAATTAATCTATTTATAGTGGCCACTTCAAAGGTTTGAAGAAACTAGTGGCCGACCATCAGCCACCGTTGATTAATGGCCTTGGGAACTATGCGGACACGACCCTTCAGTCACTCCTGTCGCTGACGTCATGGAATTGACATCATGATCGAGGTATCGGAGAATCGAGGATCGAATCGTTTCTTATCATTTCACTCTAAGAAACGCGGGGACTATCTGTATATGGTCGAAATTAGGTATACCTCGATTTCGTAGGCTCGAGTAGTTGATTCGAGAATAAGCTCAAAACGGACCTGGCTCGAGCCCGATGGCGGGGTGTAGAACTTGAGGATCAAAGTGCTCGATGAAAATCAAGGCCGAGTATGACCAACCTCGAGTAAGGCATAATAACGGAATGGCGAGATATTAGCAACCAACCAAAGGTCTTGGCGGAAATCTCGGAATAGATCATACCAAGCGGTTATCGGCGCCAATCACGGGATTTATTTTCGTAATTAGAAGTGTACCTTATTTAGGACTCCCCTATTATAAAAAGGGGGGCCCATTCATTTAAGCCACGTTTTTTGACTGATAAGACTATACATACACTTTATTCTCTAGCTATTTTATTCACTATTCATCAGAGTTGCTTTGTGACTTGCTATTCCTACTATTCCACCTCGAGGCCGTCATAGCTCGAGGTCGAGATTTGGCTTGCGCACTGGTTTGACTTATTTTATTTTTCAATTTATATATTTAATTCCGTGTTTATCAATTGGTATTGGATTAAATTACATATCCTTAAAACCACAATATAAGTTTAATTGTTACTCGGATTTTAGGGTAAACAAAGATAAATAATAGAAATGAAAACAAAATTCATGATATTAAAAAAATATATAAAAAAAACAAGTTAAAATAGGTAAGTGTTTATAATATAGAGGTCAGGACAGACATTTTAAATAGTAAATTGAGAAATGAGGAAGAGAATGTTAATTATCAAAAGTGAGAGGAGATTGGAGAATTTAATCTTTAAAATGATTTTCACCCATATTTTTATGTATATATCTTTAAAAAATTATATATTTAGATTTATTCCTCTGATTGTCCTATTAAAGACTTGTCGGTTCTGTAACGCAGAGATCTTAGATCTGCAACGACTATTTAAGGAGCTACCCGCCTTTAACGTGCACACACACATTAAACACCTCAACTTTCTCTTTTGCACATCTATTGAGCGATCGCACAGGTATTCCACTTCATTTTCTTTTTCTCAATCCATTAAAACTGTTGTTTAATTCACATTTATGTACACTCTTGTGTTTGATGACCCCTTTATGGAAAAGAACTTATTTTTATGACATCTTCATGTAAAAAAATTGTTTTTGATTCATAGTGTGAAGTAGGATTTGTGGGGTTTCCCAGGATCCAAAAGGTGAATTTTCTGCTATTTTAAGGTTCTTTTGGAAAATTGTGCGTCTGATTTGATAATGGTAGTGCCTGATTTACCAAGATCAGAAAGTGTGAACTTTATGGTATCTTTTAGGTGAGAAAAAAGGGGGCTGGTGGGGGGGTGGGGGTGGCGGTTCGTTTGTTTGTGTANTGATAATAGAAGTGCCTGATTTAAGGTTCTTTTGTTAAAAAGAAAAAAGAGCCTTTTCCTTATATCTGACTGAATAATAGAAGTTCCTGATTTTCGTGCTAATTTTTTGCTATTTTTAAGGTTCTCTGGAAAAGAAAAAAAAAAGTAGTACTCTTTACGTATATGATTAGATGAGGGATGTGTTTGATTGTCTTCCTTCTTAATTTTGACACATAGTCTTAGGTCTTCTGCAGAAATGCAGTGTTAGTTGTTAAGATCTTACTACATCTAGGGGGCCGAGTGCAGAGCAAAAGTTGGAGTCTGAATCTTCCTTCTTTATTTTAGATCTAATCAAGATCAAGGTTCCTAAATTTCAATACCAATTTTTTGATGTTCTTGTATGCACAATTGGTGCTATTTTTACATCCACTCCAAGTTCCGGTGCTCATTCATAAACATTGTATTGGTTCGCGGAATTATATGTAAGGAGTAGTATATTGATTCAAAGACTCAATATCTCATCCTTTGGGTATTGTTCCGTTTGACTGAAGCTTTATGCTATTGTTATAATATTACTCTAAACCGGAGACTAGATTTCCTCTTTCTTCTGTACTAGGAGTTTCCTTTCTGTATCCACTTTTCAATGCATCCTTGTTTCATGTTTGTGCATTCTCCACTTACTTCGTGCTGCAATGGGAAATGCAAGAAAAAGTAGTCTTTTGCATGTTTTGTGGTCGAATCACTATTTTTCATTATGGATGTCATCTGGTAGGTCACAAAAGTTTGTTGCAGCAGGTTCATTGGATGACCAATTATAAACACATGAAATCTTGTAATTATACGTCTACGCATGCTTTTTGATATAACAAGTCTCAATGTGTTCCTTACATTTCCTTTGATCTAAGAAGGCAGCCTCAGAAAATGCTTGAACTTCTTCTTATTGCAGAGTTTAGAACAAAGGAAAATGGTGAAGATTTGCTGTATAGGAGCTGGATATGTGGGTGGCCCCACTATGGCCGTCATAGCACTCAAATGCCCTTCCATTGAAGTTGTCGTTGTAGACATTTCTGTGCCTCGCATTACTGCCTGGAATAGCGACCAGCTCCCCATCTATGAGCCAGGCCTTGAGGACGTAGTCAAAGAATGCCGAGGCAGGAACCTGTTCTTTAGCACAGATGTGGAGAAACATGTGCGCGAGGCTGATATCGTTTTTGTTTCTGTCAACACTCCTACCAAGACAAGGGGTCTTGGAGCAGGCAAGGCTGCGGATCTCACTTACTGGGAGAGTGCAGCTCGCATGATTGCTGACGTCTCAAAATCTGACAAAATCGTTGTTGAGAAATCAACTGTTCCAGTCAAAACTGCTGAGGCAATTGAAAAGATTTTGACTCACAACAGCAAGGGAATTAACTTCCAAATCCTCTCAAACCCCGAGTTTCTTGCTGAGGGGACCGCAATCGAAGACCTTTTTAAGCCAGACAGAGTATTAATTGGAGGTCGGGAAACTCCGGGAGGCCAGAAGGCTATCCAAGCATTGAAGGATGTCTATGCCCAATGGGTTCCTGAAGATCGCATCCTCACCACCAATTTGTGGTCTGCTGAGCTCTCAAAATTGGCTGCCAATGCATTTTTGGCACAAAGAATCTCTTCTGTGAATGCCATGTCAGCTCTCTGTGAGTCTACTGGAGCAAATGTCTCAGAGGTGTCATATGCTGTTGGTAAGGACTCGAGGATTGGTCCCAAGTTTCTTAATGCTAGTGTTGGTTTCGGTGGCTCTTGCTTCCAGAAGGATATTCTGAATCTGGTTTACATTTGCGAGTGCAATGGTCTTCCGGAGGTGGCTGAATACTGGAAACAGGTAATCAAGATCAATGACTATCAGAAGACTCGTTTTGTCAACCGCATTGTTGCCTCCATGTTCAACACGGTATCAGGCAAGAAAGTCGCTGTTCTAGGTTTTGCTTTCAAGAAGGATACTGGTGATACTCGAGAGACCCCTGCAATCGATGTTTGCAAGGGACTGTTGGGAGACAAGGCTAAGTTGAGCATATACGACCCTCAGGTTAACGAGGACCAAATCCAAAGGGACCTCGCAATGAACAAGTTTGATTGGGATCATCCCCTTCACCTCCAGCCAATGAGTCCCAGTAACGTGAAACAAGTGTCCGTCGTTTGGGACGCCTACACTGCAACAAAGGATGCTCATGCTGTTTGCATTCTTACAGAGTGGGACGAATTCAGGAATCTTGATTACCAGAAGATATATGATAACATGCAGAAACCTGCTTTTATATTTGATGGTAGGAATGTTGTTAATGTGGAGAAACTTAGAGAGGTTGGATTTATTGTCTATGCAATTGGTAAGCCACTGGATGCCTGGCTCAAGGACATGCCTGCTGTTGCTTGAAAACACTATTTTTTTGGTTGGATATCAAAGATACTAGTAATCAGTCAGTCAGCTGGGATTCTTTACTATTTTTTCATCAGTTTTAAGTTCTTTTTGTTTTGTCCCTCTGTAGACAGAGGACAGAGTCATTGTCTACCACTATTTGTTATACTTTATATTTACGAGAAAATGACAAAAATAGTTTTTTTTATGTTTGACAGTTGATTTAAAATAATCCTTCAAATCTACACATGAACAGTTTTAGTCTTTTATGTTTATAAAAAGTGAGCACTTTTTGTCTCCTTCGTATTTAAACACACTGCTGTAGTTATTTTTGTCGGAATTAATTTTTGCGATGCATGTGAGTTGTTTAAACTGAAGAAACCAACAGAATATCCTTCTTTTGATCAACCCTAATGCAACTTATATTGATGCATGCATTCCATATTAGCTGTAACAGATCAAATACTGTATTGACTTAGGTACGGTAATCCCAATGGTTCAACGTCCATCAAAGATTGTGATAGGGTAGTAAGTAGGTCTCTATCCTTAAAACGAGGAGGGAGAATATTATTCTCCCAAATTGAGACTTCCCGACGTGACGGTATTTTGTATATACGTAATAATCTTGAATAGTCTTATTACTTCAAAGAAGCCCGGTTACTCATTTCCAAAAAAAATAAAATAAAGTCTTGATAGTTTTTTCAATTTAACTGGCTCATATGCTTCTCACGAGCCAGATCTGTTAAAGACAAAAGTGTTCAATTTTATTTAACATAAATGTCTAAGAGTCCTCATGTGTATATTAAAAAGCGTATTTTAGACCAAAAAGACAGGGACTATTTTGTCATTTTCTCAATAGTTCCGGACAATCTTGTTGTTCTTGTACTTTTATTTACACACTCTCATACTGGGAAAATGGGGAAAGTTACAAACATCATTTTTATAGCTCGGATCAAGTAAACATAGGTCACATCAAGAACAAACTAACTCTATGATCAATAACGAAATTTAGTAATTATAATGCTTCAAGTATGATTTAAATGCATTACTTTAAACCAATCTTTTACTGATTATTGTTGGGATTTTAAGTATATGATTAAAATAGGGTGAATGGGAAATGGAGGGAAATGAAATTTTTAAGTGAAATTTTAAGTTTTCCCCCTTGGCAAAGGGACATTGTCCCATATTGGAAGAGAACGAGGTTTTTTATGGGTATATAAGCAATTGCTCTTCTTCTAGCTCTTAAAGAGTTGAGAAGAAGGCAAGCCTCGCGTCGTCGTCGTTGCTCGGCTCGGCTCCGGCTCCGGCTAAATTCCTTAAGGAAACACTGTGAATTCAGTGGGCTCGGATTAAAATTCTGTTTCTGTTTTTCATTTCTGTGTAACGACCCGGCCGGTCGTTTTTGGAATTTACGCCCCGATCCCTCCTTAACTGCTTCCCCTAAGTTCATTTCTGCTATTTTGGTTTGCCGGGACGTTCGGTGTTAGGATTCGGAGTGTTTTGGGACACTTAGTCCCTAAATGAGAGCTTAAGTGTTGAAAAATGGTCCGTAGTCGGAACAGTGTGAAGACGACCTCGGAATGGAAATCTGATGGTTCCGTTAGCTTCGTTAGGTGATTTCGGGGTTGGGAGCATGTTCGGAATAAATTTTGGAAGTCCGTAGCTCATTTAGGCTTAAAATGCCGCAGTTTGTATTTTTGAAGTTTCCGGTCCGATAGTGAGTCCTTGATCCGAGGGTCGAAATGGAATTCCGGAAGTTGCAGTAGCTCCGTCATGTCATTTGGGATGTGTGTGCAAAATTTCAGGTCATTCGGACGTGTTTTGGTTAGGTTTTTTATCAAAAGCGTATTTGGAAGAAATTTGAAGTTCTTAGGCTTGAATCATTGATTAAATCGGGTTTCCGGTGTTGTTTTAGGTGTTTTAAGGATTGGTACAAGTTCGAATAAGGTTTTAGGTGGTATTGGTGCTTTTGGTTGAGGTCCCGGGGGCCTCGGGGTGATTTCGGGTGGTTAACGGAAGAATTTTGAAGTGTTGCAGCAGCTGAAGTGTTCCTCTTCTGGTATTTTCGCATCTGCGGCTTGGGAACCGCAGATGCGGCCGCAGATGCGGCGCCGCAGAATCGGCTAAGTGGCCGTAGAAGCGGCTTTGCCCCTTTTCCCTCAGAAACCGCAGAAGCGGCTCAGGCATCGCAGATGCGGGCTCCTGTATCTCCTTAGTTTCCGCAGAAGCGGATGTTCCCCCGCAGATGCGGTGTCGCACCTGCGACCCTTTTATCGCAGATGCCGTCCCTCCCTTTTAAAGAAAACGGCAGAAGCGACTCTTGTTCCGCAGAAGCGGTCCCTTGTCCGCAGAAGTGGAAATGCCTGTGCAGATATAGAAATTCCGAGGGTTAGATTTCATAAGTTAGAAAAATCAAATTGAGCTCGGGGAAGGGCGATTTTCAGAGGGTTTTGAAGAGAAGACTATTGGGTAACGTTTCTTAAATCCCTTCTAGTTATATTTCATCATTTTGTAGTTAAATCCATCATTAAAATTCGAATTTGGGATCAAAAATTGGAAAATTGGGTGAAACTTCATAGGCTAAACTATTGGGTTTTTGAGTGGGTGTTTGACCTCCGATTTGGGAGATTTTTATATAGTTAGACTCGTAAGAGTACGAGGGTTCTAAAAATGTGAAAATTATTCGATTCCGAGGCGTTGGCCTGAAGGGCATTTTGGTCATTTTACCTAATTTCACGTCGTAGCTTTGAATTTAATAGTAAAACCAGTTGGTTGCGATGTTATTCACAATATGTAATTGAATTGAATAGATTTGGGCCATTTGGAGTCGGATACTCGTGGCATAGGCGTGATTTCTAGTTGATTTTGAGCCGGTTCGAGGTAAGTGGCTCGTCTAGGATATGATATGTGGTAATTGAGTGCCTTGTACATGAGGTGACGAGCGCGTACTTGAGCTAATTGTTGAAAAATCCGGTTTTTACTTAAGATATTGAGACTGAGTTTCCTTCATATTTGCCTTATTTTACTTGCAGTTATAACCTGTGTTAGATTAGAAAAGCATATTTAGTTGATTTAACTTGCCTAATTGTTTAAGTTGCCTTGACTGTACTATGTGAAGCATGCTAGGCTAGTACTACCTGATGTTTGTCTTTTGTACTTCATTTTTGAATATCTTCTGGTTGTGGTTGCGCATTTACATTGGGACTATGGATGTGGAATTCCGGTAGCTCCCCCCTTGTTTGTTTACTTTGGGAGTGCAGGTTCGATTCCCGATAGATCCCCCTGCACATTGATAGCTGGACTACGAGACGGTATCCTGGGAGATCCTCATTGTTACCATTGGTATTGAGCTGTACTTATTCTGTGTTTGCTCCGTTCTTTGTGTATTTGTTATTGCTTTGTTTAGTCTGTCTTATTCCACTGTTGTACTCACTGTTACTGCCTATTTTCATACTGTTGATTTATATTATATTGTTTAACCTCAGTAGGGCCCTGACCTTCCTCGTCACTACCCAACCGAGGTTAGGCTTGGCACTTACTGAGTACCGCTGTGGTGTACTCATGCCCTTCCTGCGCATATTTTTTTCATGTGCAGATCCAGGTACCTCTACTCAGGCGCACTATCCTTGAGGCGAGGAGATACGCAGAGACTTCGAGGTATATCTGCCGCGTCCGCAGACCGGGAGTCTCTATTCTGTTCCAGCTTTAGTATCTAGTTTATCCCTTTTCCCTCAGTTGTTTAGATATTCTGGAGTTAGAGCAGCGTACTATGTTTCTGTTAGCCTGTGGTTCCCGTGAGTTTCCGGGTTTTGGGATTGAGTTGTAGACTTCCGCATTTCTTTTGAGTTGTATAGGCCGAGCGGCCTTATATGCAGTTATTATTTTGATATGTTCAGTTCTAATTAATTATTCCGCAAGTTAGATTGTTATTTTCGCATTGTTAGGCTTACCTAGTTATAGGGACTAGGTGCCATCACGACATGTTCACGGAGGGCGAACTGGGGTCGTGACATTCTGTTTATGTTCATTTATATTTTTCAGAATTATTTTACAAATACAGTTTACTAACAAGCTTAAGGAATTTAATATATTTTCTGTATTTGTACTCACTGTTTTTGGAGAGTAAAACCTTTGTGATTTTGTACTTTATTGGAGATTAAAATCTATGTGATTTTAACGTTTGTGTCATTCTTTTATAGAAATGACTAATGATAATGTGAACCAAGTTGTTCCAATGGTGACTGCCAATGCCTCAACGAGCCGAACAACACCGGCAGCATTGGCACCGGCGGAGAAACCCAAAAAAATTTTCGGGATTGATTTCAAGCACTGGCAGCAAAAGATGTTCTTCTACTTGACTACTCTAAGTCTCTAGAAGTTCATCAAGGAAGATGTTCCTGTGCTGTCCAATGAAACTCCAGAGACTGAACGCTTTCTCGTGATTGAGGCGTGGAAGCATTCAGACTTTTTGTGCAAGAATTATATTCTAAGCGGGCTGGAGGATGCTTTGTATAATGTCTACAGTGGCGTGGAAACGTCAAAAGAACTGTGGATTGCGCTTGAAAAGAAATACAAAACTGAAGATGCCGGGTTGAAGAAGTTCGTTACTGCAAAGTTTTTGAACTATAAAATGGTAGATAGCAAGTCTGTTATTACCCAAGTCCAAGAATTGCAAGTGATTATTCACGATCTCGTTGTTGAAGGTATAAGTAGAAATAATACTAGTGTTGGTAGTATTAATTTTATTATATTTACTAACAGAATTTTCATTGAAGGTCTTGTCATCAATGAAGCATTCCAAGTAGCAGTGATGATTGAGAAGTTGCCTCTGTTGTGGAAGGACTTCAAAAATTATTTGAAACACAAACGCAAGGAGATGTCCCTTGAAGATCTCATTGTTCGGTTGAGAATCGAAGAGGACAATAAAAATGCTGACAAGAGAGGCCGTGGAGACTCAACAATAATGGGAGCAAATATTGTTGAAGAGAACAAAAAGAGGAAGAAGGCTTCTAGACCGAAATACAACCCAAGTAAGAAGCGGTTCAGTGGAAATTGCTACAACTGTGCAAAAGCTGGACACAAATCTACCGAGTGTCGTGTTCCGAAGAAAGACAAGAAGAAGGGTCAAGCAAACATGGTTGAAAAGCATGATGATGTTGATGACTTGTGTGCCATGCTTTCCGAATGCAACTTGGTGGGCAATCCTAAAGAGTGGTGGATTGATTCTGGAGCCACTCGCTATGTTTGTGATGTTAGAGAAGCTTTTGCTACTTATGCACCTGTTGGACCCGATGAGACGCTTTTTATGGGAAATGCTGCAAAGGCCAAGATTGAAGGATGTGGGAAGATATTTCTCAAAATCACTTCTGGCAAAGTGGTGACTTTGAACAACGTCCTTCATGTTCCCGAGATAGGAAGAATTTAGTCTCTGTTGGACTTCTTGTTAAGAATGGTTTTAAATGTGTATTTGTATCCGATAAGGTTGTAATAAGTAAGAACGAGATGTTTGTAGGAAAAGGTTACCTCACCGAGGGCCTTTTCAAGTTGAATGTAATGGTTGTTGAAAATAATAATAAAATTTCAGCTTCTTCTTACTTACTTGAGTCTAATGAATTATGGCATACACGTTTGCGTCATGTCAATTATAAAACCTTGCGAAAATGATTAATTTGAAAGTATTGCCTAAGTTTGAATGTGACAAATCAAAATGTCAAGTATGTGTGGAATCTAAGTATGTTAAACATCCTTATAAGTCAGTTGAAAGTAATTCAAATCCTTTAGACTTAATTCACACAGATATTTGTGACATGAAGTCAATACCATCTTGCAGTGGAAAGAAGTATTTCATACCTTTTATTGACGATAGTACTCGATATTGCTATTTTTACTTACTTAATAGTAAAGATGAAGCAATAGACGCATTCAAGCAATACAAAAATGAAGTTGAAACGCAACTTAACAAGAAAATCAAAATGATAAGAAGTGATAGGGGTGGTGAATATGAATCTCCTTTTGAACAAATATGTTTAGAATATGGAATTATTCATCAAACAACGGCCCCTTACACGCCCCAATCCAATGGGATTGCAGAAAGAAAGAATCGTTCATTAAAGGAGATGATGAACGCATTATTGATAAGTTCTGGTTTGCCACAGAACTTGTGGGGGGAAGCCGTTCTTACGGCTAGCCGAATACTAAATCGAGTACCCCATAGCAAAACACAATCCATTCCATATGAAAAATGGAAAGGAAGGAAGCCAAACTTGAATTATTTTAAAGTGTGGGGGTGTTTGGCAAAAGTGCAAGTTCCTAAACCCAAAAGGGTAAAAATAGGACCGAAAACTGTTGATTGTGTTTTCATAGGATATGCGACTAATAGTAAAGCATATCGATTTTTGGTTCATAAAACAGAAAATCCCGACATTCATAATAATACGGTTATAGAATCAGATAATGCTGAGTTCTTTAAAAATATATATCCGTATAAAAAGGAATGTGAGTCGATTGGTGAAGGATCTAAACGACCTCGGGAAGAAACAAAAGGAAGTACACTTAATCAGGAGAATCCAAGACGTAGTAAACGTCAAAGAACGTGTACTTCATTTGGACCAGATTTTGTGACTTTCTTATTGGAAAATGAGCCTCAAACATTTAAAGAAGCTATGTCTTCTTCGGAATCATTATTTTGGAAAGAGGCAGTCAATAGTGAAATAGAATCCATACTGAACAACCATACATGGAAATTGGTTGATCTTCCTCCTGGAAATAAACCGTTGGGTTCTAAATGAATCTTTAAGAGGAAAATGAAAGATGATGGCACTATTGACAAATTTAAGGCAAGACTTCTGGTCAAAGGGTATAGACAACGAGAAGGTCTTGACTATTTCGATACATAATCTCCAGTTACAAGAATTACGTCCATACGAACGTTAGTAGTGTTAGCTGCATTTTATGGTCTTGAAATTCATCAAATGGATGTTAAGACAGCCTTCTTAAATGGAGAGTTGGAGGAAGAAATTTACATGGAACAACCTGAAGGGTTTGTGGTTCCGGGTAAAGAAAAGAAGGTATGTAGACTTGTTAAGTCCCTTTACAGACTAAAACAAGCACCCAAACAATTGCATGCGAAATTTGACCAAATAATGTTGTCAAATGGTTTTAAAATAAATGAATGTGATAAATGTATGTACATTAAAAATGTTCCAAATCGCATAGTCATTGTTTGCTTATATGTGGATGATATGCTGATAATGAGTAATGACATTGCCAACATAAATGCGACTAAGCGCATGCTAACTGGAAAGTTTGATATGAAAGACTTGGGAGTTGCTGATTTAATTCTGGGAATTAAGATCCATAAGACTTCTCAAGGTCTGGCATTGTCACAATCTCATTATATTAAGACAGTACTTGAAAAATTCAAGCACTTGGGCTTTAAAGTTGCAAAGACTCCAACTGACGTGAATCTTGCATTAGCAAAGAACAAAGGCCAAAGCATATCACAATTGGATTATGCTCATGTGTTGGGTTGCTTAATGTATATCATGAATTGTACACGACCAGATATAGCTTGTGCTATAAGTAAATTGAGTCGATATACGAGCAATCTAGGTCAATCTCATTGGATGGCCATGAAATAAGTTTTGGAGTATTTAGTACATACCCAGGACTTTTCTTTGCACTACAGTAAATATCCTGCGGTCATTGAGGGATACTGTGATGCAAATTGGATCACCGGATCAACTGATTCCAAGTCACAAGTGGAAATGTATTCACTATTGGTGGAGGAGCGGTATCTTGGAAGTCGTCCAAACAAACTTGTATTGCCCGCTCTACAATGAAGGTTGAATTCATAGCCTTAGATAATGCCGGTGAAGAAGCTGAATGGCTCAGGAATTTCTTGGAAGATATTCCATTTTGGCCCAAACCGTTGGCACCAATATGCATACATTGCGATAGTCAAGCGGCAATTGGAAGGGCTTGGAGCGTTATGTATAACGGTAAATCTCGTCATATACGACGAAGACATAAAACCGTTAGGCAATTACTCTCTAGAGGAATTATCACGATTGATTATGTAAAATCAAGTGATAATGTGTCGGATCTACTTACAAAAGGCCTAACTAGGGAGGTTGTTGAGAAATCATCAAGGGGAATGGGACTGTGGCCGAGAACAAGTCATAGTGGCGGTAACTCTACCTAGAAGACTGGAGATCCCAAGATCTAGGTTCAAGGAGATCAAACAAAGTCATTAATGACGGTTCAACATTGTCAACTAAACTTTTGGTCCATTCTCGTGATGAGACAATGTTCAGTACCAAGGATAAAGCATTAAGGCTTTCTAATGATTTCTAAATTTGATACGGGGTATATAAAATAGTGTATCTACAGGATGACACGTTTAGGAATCACCTATGTAAGTGTTAAGTGTTAGCCGCTTCAAGGAGAACTTTGTAAGGCCAGTTCTCTACGCACTTATGAAACCAGGCAGTGTTCATGGCTGAAACGAACACAACAATGAGAACCAAAAACGGTTAAGGGTTGGTTGTGTGACTTATGGTTGTCTAGGTATACACCAAAGTTCGACGGTTCAAAGATATCAAATCAATCGATTGACCGAGTATATCCGACATAAGTTCACTACGGAAAGTTCAAAGGGAAATCTACTTATCCAGATGCAATTAATCCTTGCTTGCGAATCACATAGTTTTTCATACATATTTTCGTGATATAGCCATTTCCCATTCATGTGGGGGATTGTTGGGATTATAAATATATGATATGCTTAAAATAAGGTGAATGGGAAATGGAGGGAAATGAAATTTTTAAGTGAAATTTTAAGTTTTCCCCTTGGCAAAGGGACATTGTCCCATATTGGATGAGGAAGAGGTTTTTTATGGGTATATAAGCAATTGCTCTTCTTCTAGCTCTTAAAGAGTTGAGAAGAAGGCAAGCCTCGTGCCGTCGTCGTCGCCGTCGTCGTCGCTCGGCTCGGTTCGGCTTCGGCTTCGGCTTCGGCTTCGGATTCGGATTTAGATTTGGATTTGGTCAAATGATCGATTGATTGATTAATTTTTAGGAATTTATTTGTTAATAGTAAAATATTGACAGAAATGTTATTAAATATTTATTTTAATAACAGAATATTAATATTAAATTCAATCCGTTTTTCAGCTGTGTAACTGAAAATTAAACTGCCCTCTTCAATTTTTCCTCTTTATTTTCCCTCTTTATTGTTGAGTAAATAGCCATTTATGTTATGGCATTTATGTTATGGCCGTTTCGCATAAACAGCCATTCTGAAGAGTTGCACCTCTTCAGATTTCAGCCCAACTTTGGCTATAAATACAAGACTATTCTGCTCAGAATTTCCATGCGATTTTCTGAGTTTCTCCTCTTTCTTCTGCATACTTTTAACATCAAACAAAGCAACAGTAAGTGTAATTTGCTATCGAACTTTGTGTTTGCTGGAACACTGGGGTTTGAAGTACCACTACACTAGTGTGTAATTCGTTCTATCCTGGGAGGAAATAATCCACAACCTTGGGTACTATGAGGGGATTAAATTCCTTAAGGAAACACTGTGAATTCAGTGGGCTCGGATTAAAATTCTGTTTCTTGTTTTTTCTATTTCTTGTTTATGTTCTATTTATATTTTTTTAGAATTATTTTTACAA